>NW_006239932.1:15290-33439 GCF_000226075.1 Solanum tuberosum
TCATTGATGACATTCTAATCTATTCGAGGAATGAGGAAGATCATGCTAGCCATCTCATAATAGTTCTTCAGACTTTGAAAGATAAGGAGTTGTATGCCAAGTTCTCTAAGTGTGAGTTTTGGCTTGAGTCTGTGGCATTCTTGGGCTACATAGTTTCTGGTGATGGCTTTAAAGTTGATACTCAGAAAATTGAGGCAGTGCAGAATTGGCCTAGACCCACATTTTCAATCGATATTAGGAGTTTCTTGGGTTTAACTGGCTATTATAGAAGGTTTGTAGAGGGGTTCTCATCTATTTTGTCTCCTTTGACCAAGTTGACTCAGAAAACAATGAAATTTCAATGGTCTCAAGCTTGTGAGAAAAGCTTCCAGGAATTAAAAAAGAGGTTAACTACTGCCTCAGTTTTGACCTTACCAGAAGGTACTCAAGGTTTTGTGGTGTATTGTGATGCATCTAGAGTTGGTATGGGTTGTGTCTTAATGCAGAATGGCAAAGCTATAGCTTATGCCTCTAGACAGTTGAAAGTTCATGAGAAGAATTATCCAACCCATGTTCTAGAGTTGGTTGTTGTAGTTTTCGCTTTGAAGATATGGCGCCATTACTTGTATGGTGTTCATGTGGATGTGTTCACCGATCACAAGAGCCTTCAGTATGTGTTTACTCAGAAAGAGCTAGACAGAGAAGGTAGCTAGAGTTACTCAAGGACTACGACATGAGTATTCTTTACCACCCACGTAAGGCTAATGTTGTTGTTGATTCCTTGAACAGGTTGTCTATGGGTAGCACTGCCCATGTTGAAGAAGGAAAGAGAGAGTAAGAAAAATATGTGCACAGATTGGCACGCCTGGGAGTCAGACTTATGGATTCCACAGAATGAGGAATAGTGGTGACGAATGAGGCCGAGTCATCATTAGTGTTAGAAGTGAAAGAGAAGCAAGACCAAGACCTTATTTTGCTTGAATTGAAGGCAAATGTTCATAAGTAACAAGTATTAGCTTTTGAACAAGAGGGAGATGGTGTTTTGAGATATCAAGGTAGACTGTGTGTACCTATGGTGGATGGACTCCAAGAGAGGATCATGGAGGAAGCTCATAGCTCCAGATACTCTCAGGTTCCACAAAGATGTATCGTGACTTGAGAGAGTTGTTGAATTTGTCGTTAAATGTCCAAATTGCCAACAAATGAAAGTTGAGCACCAAAGGCCCGGTGGTTTGGCGCATAATATAGAACATCCAGAATGGAAGTGGGAGATGATTAATATGGACTTCATCACAGGTTTACCAAGGTCTCGTAGGCAGCATGATTCTATTTGGGTGATTGTCGACAGAATGACAAAATCAGCCCATTTTTTGCCGGTAAAGACTACCCATTTAGCAGAAGATTATGCCAGGTTATAGATTCAAGAGGTGGTAAGACTTCATGGAGTCCCAGTATCCATTATTTCAGATAGAGGTGCACAATTTACTACACAATTTTGGATTTTTTTCAGAAAGGCTTGGGTTCAAAGGTGAACTTAAGTACTACCTTTCATCCTCAGACAGATGGTCAAGCAGAGCGCACTATTCAAACATTAGAAGACATGTTGAGGGCTTGTGTTATTGATTTCAAAGGGAATTGGGATGATCACCTACCTCTCATTGAGTTTGCTTACAATAACAGTTAACACGCTGGCATCCAAATGGCTTCATATGAAGTTCGTTATGGGAAAAGACGTAGATCTCCTATTGGATGGTTTGAAGTTGGTGAATAGGGTTGATAGGACCAGATTTAGTTCACCAAGTTATGGAGAAGGTGAAAGTGATTCAAAAAAGGTTGAAACAGCACAAAGTCGTCAAAAATCCTACATTGATGTTAGGAAAAGGGTGTTAGAGTTCGAAGTAGATGATTAGGTATATTTGAAAGTTTCACCCATGAAGGGTGTTATGAGGATTGGTAAGAAGGGGAATCTTATTCCCCGGTATATTGGACCTTATCGCATAGCCAAGAGGATTGGCAATGTAGCTTATGAGTTGGAACTACCACATGAATTAACAGCGGTTCATCCGGTATTTCACATATCCATGTTGAAGAAATGCATGGTTGATCCTTCATTGATCATACCAACTGAAAATATTGGGATCAAGGACAGCTTATCCTATGAGGAGATCCCTGTCTAGATTCTAGATCGTCAAGTTCGCAAATTGAGAACAAAAGAGGTAGCATCAGTCAAGATCCTTTGGAGGAACCAATTTGTTGAAGAAGCTACTTGGGAAGCTGAAGATGATATGAAGAAGAGATATCCACATCTCTTTGAATCTGAAGAAAGTACAGATCAAGGTACTAATTTTCTTCTTAGTGCTCTTTAAATTATGAGTGAGCATGTTGTTTGTTTGCATTTAATTTTGGGATGGTTGAAATTGATGTTACCACCCTTAGCCTATTAAGGGTAATCTCATTCGAGGACGAATGTTCCCAAGGGGGAGATATTGTAACATCTCACAATTTGAAATAACTAGAAAAGAAGTGTAAAATCTGGAAATTTGACTTCACATAGTCAATTGTGATAATTCCACTAGAGAGGAATTGTCTTATGGTGTTATGTCTCTATCGTATATGACGAGACTTCTAGTTATACATGCCGCTCCCTACCCTACCTATTGTTACTTGACTATCACAATGTATGCAAATAGGTTCCACATGTTTGGGCAAGAATGGAATATCCTCTAAGAAATTCTGGAGCCATTCAGCTTCTTCACCAGATTTATCTAAAGCAATAAATTAAGATTCCATTGTGGAGCGAGTGATACATGTCTGTTTGGACGATTTCTAAGAGACTGCTCCTTCACCAAGTGTAAACACATAACCACTTGTGCATTTTACTTTATTTGACCCGGTGATCCAATTTGCATCACTATATCCTTCAATCACAACAGGATATTTAGTATAATGTAAAGCATAATGTTGTGTATGTTTCAGTTACCCCAACACACGTTTCATTGCCATCCAGTGAGTTTGATTCGGATTACTAGTGAACCGACTCAGTTTGCTAATAGCACATGCTATATCTAGTTGTGTACAATTCATAATATACATTAAACTTCCCAACACTCTGGCATATTCCAATTGAAAGTCACTTTCACCTACATTCTTTTGAAATGTAAAGCTTAAATCAATTGGAGTTTTCACAACATTAAAATTCAAGTACTTGAACGTATCCAATACTCTTTCAATATAATGAGATTGAGATAATGCTAGTCCTTAAGGAGTTTTGAGAATCCTGATCCCTAAGATCAAATCAGCAACTCCTAAGTCCTTCATATCAAACTTGCTAGACAGCATGCGCTTAGTAGCATTTATATTGTCAATATCTTTACTCATTATTAACATGTCATCAACATACAAACAACAATGACTTCATGATTCGGAACATTTTTAATGTAAACACACTTATCACATTCGATAATCTTGAATCCATTTGCCAACATTGTTTGGTCAAATTTAGCATGCCATTGTTTGGGTGCTTGCTTGAGCCCATAAAGCGACTTCACAAGTCTGCACACTTTCTTTTCTTTGCCAGGAACCAAAAACCCTTCAGGTTGTTCGATGTAAATTTCTTCCTCCAACTCTCCATTTAAGAAGGCTGTCTTTACATTCATTTGGTGGATTTTAAGATCATGCACTGCCGCTAGTGCTATTAGCATCCTAATTGATGTTATCCTTGTTATTGGAGAGTATGTATCAAAGTAGTCCAGACCTTCCTTTTGTCTGTATCCTATAACTAAAGGTCTAGCCTTATATTTGTCAATAGTCCCATCGGCTTTCATTTTCCTTTTAAAGATCCACTTTGATCCTAAAGGTTTATTTCCTGGAGGAAGATCAACCAATTCTCAAGTATGATTACTTAAAATAGATTCGATCTCACTATTGACTGCTTCTTTCCAATAGATTGACTTAGATGAAGACATAGCTGCTTTAAATGTTAGAGGCTCATTTTCAAGCAAGAATGCCACAAAATCTAGTCCGAAAGAAGTGGATTTTTGTTGGCGATTACTACGCCTAAGATCCTTATTAGGTAGTGTATTTTCCGTTGATTCTTTCCGTGGTCGTTTAGGTCTTTCACTTGTCGACTCACATTCAGTTTTATACGGATAAATGTGTTCAAGGAACTCAGCGTTATCTGACCCCATTACCATATTCACATGAATTTCAGGATTATCAAATTTGTGAACCAAAAACCAACAGGCCTTACTGTTCACAACATATCCAATAAATACACAATCCACTGTTTTAGGTCAAATTTTCAGTCTCTTAGGTAAATGAACCTCTACTTTGGCTAGACACCCCCACATTTTGAAATATTTCAAGTTGGGTTTCCTTTCTTTCCATAACTCATTGGAATCGATTGCGTTTTGCTACGGGGTACCCTATTGAGTATCTTGTTAGCTTAAGGATGGCTTCCCCCCATAGATTTCTTGGTGAACCAGAACTGATTATCAAGGCATTCATCATTTCCTTTAATGTTATGTTTTTCCATTCAGCCAAACCATTTGACTGTGGTGTATAGTAGTTTGATGGATAATACCATATTCCAAACATATCTCAGCAAAAGGAGATTCGTATTCTCCACCCTAATCACTCTGCATCATTTTTATCTTTAGATTCAATTGATTTTCCACTTCATTTTTGTATTGCTTAAATGCATCAATTGCTTCATCCTTACTATTAAGTAAATATACATAACAAAATCGGGTGCAATCGTCAATAAAAGTTATAAAATACTTTTTCCCACCACGAGATAGTGTCGACTTCATATCGCATATATCTGTGTGAATTAAGTCTAAAGGTTTTAAATTCCTATCAACAGACTTGTAAGGATGTTTAACAAACTTACTTTCCACACAAATTTCATATTTCGATTTATTGCATTTGAAATCAGTAAATACTTGTAAAGTAATCAATTTCTGCAAGGCTTTGTAATTTACATGTCCCAAACGGGCATGCCATAAATCATTTGACTCCAATAAGTAAATAGAAGCAAAATTCTTATTAATATTGTCAACAACCATTACATTCAGTTTGAAGAGGCCCTCAGTGAGATAGCCCTTTCCTAAGAACATCTCATTCTTACTTATTACAACTTTGTCACTAACTAGGACACACTTAAACCCGTTCTTAACGAGCAGTGTAGCAAAAACTAAATTCTTCCTAACAGTAGGAACGTGCAGAACGTTGTTTAGAGTCAACAACTTACCAGATTTCATCTTCAACATAACTTTCTTAGTTCCTACAATCCTTGTTGTTGTTGTGTTCCCCATGAATAAATCTTCATCGAACTCAGCAGGAGTGTACGTTACAAAGGCTTCTTTCGCAGAGCAAATATGTCGAGTGGCACCTAAGTCAAGAAACCACTCCTTGGGATTTCTAACTAAGTTGCACTCCGAGATCATTGCACAGAGGTCATTTGCATCTTTAATCTCTTCAACGATGTTTGCTTGACTTTTGTCTTTGTCTTTATATTTTTCCTTTCTTGGAGCACGACAGTCAGAAGACTTGTGACCAGCCTTACCACAGTTATAACAGTTGCCCTTGAATTTCTTCTTAGCCTGTTCTGATTTCTGTCCGTTGGACTTCTTTCTCTTCTTGCCTTTAGTAGGAGCTTCTTCAACAATATTAACTCCAATTATTGTCAAACTCTTACGAGACTTCTTTTCGACGGTCTTGTTATCTTCCTCAATCTTGAGCCGAATCACAAGATCTTCAAGCTTTATTTGTTTACGTTTGTACTTTAGATAATTCTTGAAGTCGTTCCATGAAAAAGGTAACTTCTCGATCATTGCAGCCACTTGAAAAGCTTCATTTACTACCATATCCTCAGCAATTAGATCATGGAAAATAAGTTGAAGTTCCTGCACTTGTGATCCAACAGTTTTACTATCTGACATTTTATAGTCTAAAAACTTTGCGACCACAAACTTTTTCAAGCATGCATCTTCAGTCTTATATTTCTTCTCAAGTGCATCCCACAATTCTTTCGAAGTTGTCATTGCACTATAAACATTATATAAGTCATCCTCTAAAGCACTCAAAATGTAGCCCTAACATAGGAAGTCTGCCTGTTTCCATGCTTCAATAATTATGAATTTTTCTTTGTCTGGCATTTCAGCAGAAGGCACAAGAGTTACTTCATTGGTAAATTTTTGTAGACCAAGAGTGGTAAGCCAGAAAAATACCCATTGCTGACATCCTTTGAAATTCACACCAAAGAATTTTCCCGATTTCTCTGCTGGTGGTACAACAGTTCGGGTTGGTGCAGCAACAACCATCGTAACATTATCATTTTCCATTTCAGAATCTGTAACTAACAGAAATTGATACAAACGACTCAATAAGCAATAATTTAAATTGCAAACTTAACAGGAGTATAAAACCACGAAGGTTTTTGTCTCCACCAGAAACACAGATTAAAATAAATAAAATAATTTTCTTAAGATTGTTGCCAATCTGTGTTTACAACAGAATTACTGATTTCAACAAACTTTGTAGAAACACGAAGTTACCAAAGTTTAATGAACCAGTAAGAACAGAAGAACATGATTTAATTCACAAAAAACAAAAATCTGTAAAACATACCAGAATCTGTAAAAGACAGAATGAAAAAAGATCAAGCCCACTGAATGCACAGTGTCCCCTTAAGGAAATTATTCCCCTCTAGTATCCGAGGTTTGATTTGGAATATGTCCTCCCAAGATAGAATGATCTCAATCACCAGTGTATTGATACCCAAAACGCTGGTGTCAGCGAGACACTCAATGACAATAAAGTACACGAAAAATATTTGTGCAGAAGAAGAAGAAGAAACCAAAAATTTTCGTAAATGAAAAATTCTGAAGAATAAATGGAATTTATTGCCAAGCGGAACTGATTTCAAAAGGTTGAAACCTTTCAGAATCCACACGACCATTAATGAAAGTTTGCAACCTTTCAAACGGTCATGGCTATTCCTGAAAGTTGCAACCTTTCAGAACAGTCATTTCCAATGGTAGGAAATTTAAATAAAATGGGTCACGCGCGGATCTGAGTCGGGTCGGAACGTTTCGGTTAATTAACTAATTAATTGAAATGTTTTGGCCATTTAATTTAATTTAATTAATTAAATAAATAATTAACTAAATAATTAAAACAAACTTTGTCTAAAAAATAATCTCTCGATCATTTTCCAATGCTAAAGCCGAAGCCGAAGCCGAAGCCAAAGCCGAGCCTAGCGAGCGACGACGACGACGACGGCGCGAGGGGGTTCCCTCTTTCCAACCCTTTTAACAATTAATAAAAGTGTTTCTCTATTTAAACTCTTCTATTTTTCGTTCCCACCACCGATGAGGGAGAAATGCCTTTTTACTAAAGCATAAGAGGACTTTTCAAGTTCCCAACATTTCAAGTTCCCAACTTTTCAAGTTCCTCTATTTTCATCTTCCCTCCATTTCCCATTAACTCTTGCTACATACCCAACATAATTAGGATCTTGGTGGGAAAATAACTAATGTTATTTGAAATGGTTGGTGCAATTTAAGTTTGTCTTTTTGGTTAATCATTCTGCACCTATAGTACATATAATCAAAGTGGAATCAACTGTTAATCTTGGTGTCCACTAGTGGTGATGTTTATAGCTACAACATCATGTTGATAGAGGTTTTGACCAAAGGAAGGCCAACAGATGAAGAGATATGCAATGAAAATCTTGACTTGAGGAAATGGATAAAACAATCATTTTCAGGGACGATGATGGACGTTGTGGATGCCAATTTTTTTTGTGAGGAAGTAGTGAAGAGGCTTAAAAAAATCAACAAGACATTTCAAGAATCATACAAGTTAGCATCTCTTCCGTGGTGTTCTTTCATGTTGCTTTTTGTTTACCTTGTTTCTTTAGTCCTTAGTACTACCTGGAGACATGTACTGTTTGTACAAAGATCAGACCTTTTATAGTTTCACTTTCTTTATTTTGTAGTTATGTTATGAATGCTTGAATAAACCAGAATCTGATGGAGCCAGAAAGTGTGTACCTGTTTCACTTTCTTACAATTTATTTCAGAATGCAAATTGTAAAACAGTTCCTATGCTATTTGTTTTGAATATGTTATGAACCAAGTCCAGCCAAATATGGATACCAGGGTCACGAAAGTAGTTATTGGGATGAAAAGAGCTATTGGGTCGAGAACAAGCAATAGGGCCAGGTTAATTTGGGATCCGGGTTAAGAAGTGGGCGTGGGAACAGTTCCATCCAAAAGAGTAGTGGTATGTGATTTAGGGATTATGCAATTGTTGAGTAAAGAGTCTGATTTTCTCTTCTCCATTCTTAATCGAGCTTCTCATCCCCTTCTATCTATCTCTATTTTCTGATCTTCTTCCCTTCGGTTAACCTTTTCAGTTTCATTTTAAGGACGTCAATTGTTATTAGTTTGTTGTTTCCATTTCTCAATTGTATTTTGTGTTCTTCAACGATTATAATACACATCACGGTTGTGTTGGTAACTTGAGTTGTTAAATTGGTGCTTTCATTGACGTACTCTAATGGTAGTGATGGTATTAGATCGATTTAGTGGCGACGGTAATCCAGAGGACTGGATTTATAGGGCAGAGTGACACTTCACTTTCCTAGGCTTCTCTGAGGAACAGTGACTACCTCTTCCTTCCTTATATCTCGATGGTCAGGCCCTCGAATGGTTCCATTGGATGTTCAAAACTAACATTTTTTTTATTGGAATCATTTTAAGGAGAAGTTAGCCTTCCGTTTTCGTACACAAACTTATGCAAGATCTCGTGTGGTGGATGCTCACATTACTAGTATTCTGGCTTTGCTACAGAAGATGGAGGACAAATGTTCATCTATATCTCAACAAGTATTAGTGTTGCTACAATCTTTAGTGGAGCGAATGCATCTCCTTTGGCCAAAGAAAACTCAAGCCCTATGAATAATGCCGAGGACCATCCGGAGTTGTTTAACACTTCTTCGGATAAACATTTGGGCTATGTTTGATGAATGTCGACTGGAGTTTTCATTAAAGAATAAGAGGATACTTCTTCTGCATCTAGCCTTGTAGCTGATTTGGAAGATATTCAGTCACCTAAGGTGCTCAACGAACTTTTCCATAGTTGCTACCCCAAGATAGTCGCAAAGGTAAAATATGATACTCCAATCAAAATGCTTGATGAAGAAGCATCAGACCCTGAACGCAGCGAAGTCTAACTGTTCAATGAATGTTCCCCAAGAAATATGTCAAAGAGGTACATTACTACTACTTCTATGGATCGTGACTCTAGTAAACAGAAAATTGAATTAGAAACCTTTGACGACATGTATCTTCGTGAGTTTTTTTCTAGCTTGAGACTATTAAGGAGCTATGTCATGATAAATTTTTTCTAAAGATTGAGGATAGCGTTCCACCAAGTAACATGCCTTTGGATAAAATGTTGCTTGTTGTGGATCATGGAAAATCTACAGATGTATTCTATGCTCACAATATTTTGTGTCAATTTTCACTTAATCCTAATGTGGATTCCTCTATTGTCTCCGTTCACGGAACTTGATGGAATGTGCTAACATATCACAAGCTAAGGGGCCGGGTCAACAAGACACTAAATAGGTAGTAAAAGAGAACTAAACAACCAAGAATACAACAATGAGTTTTATGAGGAATATGCACTATTTGTTCATGTTTATAGGATTCCGAATGAGTTTCGAGGGTCAAAAGGATGTTTCTAAGGTTGTTGGTGCACACTCTTAGTGGCGAAAAAATAGACTTTTAGCGATGAAAAATGGGTTTTAGTGACGAAATTGCTGAGTTAAATATCTATTTGAACTCATTTCATATTTTTGACATTATGGGAGCTAGAAAAGTCGGTTGTGTTGCGGAAGCCAAATATATATAGAGTGATGAAATCACAACGGCTAATAAATAGTAAATGAGACAACAATAAAAAGAACACCAGGAATTAACGAGGTTCGGCAAACTTTTGTTTTCTTTTGCCTACTCCTCGGACACAACCAACTTTCACTCCAAAATAGTACACGTGAAATACTACAAGAGAGAAAGAAGAACAAATGTCTTAGAAGATGAGAAGGCAAGTGAGATGTGTGTTACAAATGAATTAAGAGCTACATATTTATAGGAGTGAATTCTTCCTATTGATGTCATCCATGACATCACAATGTGTCAAAATGTCAAGATTTACCTTGTGAAACCATTTTATGGTTCACCTAAATTTCATCTACAAAAGGTGCTATCTTGACTTTTGTACCAATGAAGAATTATCTTCCCAGCTACCAAATCTTCTCATTAATTCATCTTTGAATCTTGTCAAATTCAACAAATCTCCACCTTGGCAAGATTCTCCATTTTCAACTTTCTCTCAACAACAATTTTGATTGTGTCTTCAACCTCAACCTTCAATGTTTAACAATGTTGATCAAGTTCAAACAATGTTGAAACTTGACCGCAGTCACCACTTTTGTCAGCATATTGGCAGGATTATCCGTAGTATGAATTTTCTTCACTATAACTCCACCATCTTCTATGATGCCTCGTATGAAATGATATCGGACATCAATGTGCTTCGTCCTTGCATGATAAACTTGGTTCTTTGCTAATTGAATAGAACTTTGACTATCACAAATATTGTGATTCATTCTTGTCCAATACCAAGCTCTCTAAGCAATCCTTGAAGCCAAATTTCTTTCTTCGCAACCTCTATAATTGCCATATACTCTGCCTCAATGGTAGACAAAGCAATTGTTGACTACAAAGAGGACTTCCAACTAACTGGTGCATTTGCAATAGTGAAAACATAACCAGTAGTTGATCTTCGTTTGTCCGAATCACCTGCATAATCTGAGTCACAGTATCCAACAAGATATTGGCTATCTTTTTGCTCGAAAACCAAGCCAACATCTACAGTATTATGAATATACTGTAGAATCCATTTTACAGCCCGCCAATGATCCTTTCCAGGATTATGCATGTACCTGCTTACAACTCCAACAACGTGTGAAATATCTGGCCTTGTGCAAACCATTGCATACATCAAGCTACCAACAACATTCACGTATGGTACTCTTGACATATATTCTCGTTCAGCTTCATTCTTTGGTGACATAGAATCACTAAGCTTAAAATGAGGAGCAAGCGGAGTGATAACTGACTTCATTTTCTCATTCATACCAAATCATTTTAATACCCTTTTCAAGTATTCTTTCTGAGATAAATAGAGTTTATTTGAATGTCTATCTCTTTTTATCTCCATGCCTAGAATCTTCTTTGCCTCACCCAAATCCTTCATCTCAAACTCATTTCTTAGTTGAATCTTTAGCTTCTCAATTTCCTCTTGACTTTTAGAAGCTATCAACATATCATCAACATATAGAAGAAGATATATAAAGGAATCATCTTCAAGCTTGCGCAAATACACACTGTGATCGTATTTGCTTCTTATCTACCTTTGCTGCAACATAAAGTTGTCAAATCGTTTGTACCATTGTCTAGAAAATTGTTTCAATTCATACAAAGATTTTTCAAGTTTGCACACCATATTTTATTTTCCATCAACTTTGAATTCTTCTGGATGAGTCATGTAGATTTCCTCTTCCAAGTCTCCATGTAAAAATGCAGTTTTTACATCCAACTGAACTAGTTCCAAATTCAACTGTGCTACCAAAGCCAACACAACTCTAATGGAGGAGTGTTTCACAACTGGAGAAAATACCCCATTGTAATTAGTTCCCTCCTTTTGAGCGTATCCGTTGGCCACCAATCTTGCATTGTAGTGAACATCTTCTTGGTTAGGAAATCCCTCTTTCTTTGCAAATACCCATTTGCACCCAATTGCTTTCTTGCCCTTCTGGAGATTGGTCAATTTCCATGTATGATTTTGATGAAGGGACTACATTTCTTCATCCATGGCAATCCTCCACTTATCTTCTTCTGAACTTTGGAATGCATCTTTATAAGTGGTAGGAATGTCATCAGCTACAATTGAGTCCGCACAAGCCACCATATCTATGAGTCGAACGGGTTTTCTTATTGTCCTTTTTGGCTTGCCGGTTGTTAGCTATTTATTCAAGTTGTGGTTGAGGTTCTTGAGATCGAACCTCCCCAGAGGAAAATCTTCTGTTGTTTCCTCATTTGATCCCTGTGTTGGGAAAATTATTTTTCCCTCAAACTCCACCTACTTTGAAGCACCATCTTCAACTGTTACCTTATTTGTCAAGGCAGATTCATCAAAGGTAACATCCCTGCTGAAAATATTTTTTCTTGTCTCTGGACACCATAAACGATATCCTTTGACTCCAGAAATAATTCCCATAAATAAGGCTTTCTTTTCTCTTGGGTCCAATTTTGACTCTCTTACATGATAATATTCAATTGAGCCAAACACATATAAAGAGTCATAATCTTCAGCAGGTTTTCCATACCGTTTTTCAAATGGTGTCTTCCCACCAATAGCAGCAGATGGTAGACAATTAATGAGGTGGCATGCATATGTTATTGCCTTAGCCCAAAATTCTTTGCCCAAGCCAGCATTAGACAACATACACCGAACCTTCTCCAGCAAAGTTCGGCTCATGCGTTCTACCATTCCATTCTGTTGTGGTGTATTTCTGACGGTGAAATGTCTGACGATGTCATTTTCCTCACAAATTTTCTGAAAAAGATCATTTTTGTATTCTCCACCATTGTCTGTGCGAAAACACCTGATCTTTCTGCCAGTTTGAGTCTCTATCATCGCCTTCCATTTGAGAAAAATTCTCAATACTTCATCTTTAGTTTTCATCATATACATCCACAATCTTCGGGAAAAATCATCAACAAAGGTTACAAAATAGTATTTCCCACCTAATGAAGGTGTTTTGGAAGCACCCCAAGCATCTGAATGAACATAATCCAAAATACCTTTAGTATTATGGATAGATGTTCCAAATTTAACCTTTGTTTGCTTTCCCTTGACACAATGTTCACAAAACTCCAAGTTTCAAGTTTTTACTCCTTTTAGCAATCCTTGATCTGATAAAGTTTTCAAGGATTTTCCTCCCGCATGTCCCAAGCGCATATGCCACAGCCTGGTCATTTCTGCCTCCTTGTCGTCATTAGATGTTGTTGCCGCTGTCCCAATAACTGTACTACCTTGATAGTGGTACATGTTGTTATTTATTCGAATTGTCTTCATTACCATTAGTGCACCGAGGCATATTCTTACTACGCCATTATCTACAATGACTTTTAATCCCTTTGACTCTAGGGCTCTAACAAAAATGAGATTTTTCTTCAAATTCAGTACATAACATCTGTTAATGTTCTGCTTAATCCATCATGGTTCCTTAATCGGATTGAACCAACACCATATGCGGTAAGAGGATTATTATTTGCGGTGTGAATAACTCCACATTCTCCTTTTTGTAAATCAACAAACCAGTCTCGATTAGGACACATATGATAGTTATAAGTTGGGTCTATCAACCATACATCAGATGATTTGGATGGATCTGTCGTAACTAGTGAGTAATCGGAGTCGTCACAATCAGCCACATTTGAATCCATGACAGCCTTCCCATTATTTGGCTTGGCTTTGCTATTCAACTTTAGGCCGTCTTTCTTCCAGTGCCCTTTTTCTCGGCAATAGGCACATTCATCTTTGTTGAGTATGGATCTTGACTTGGATCTCCCTTTCTTCGTTTTCATATGATTTTGAGAACGGCCTCTCGTAATCAGTACTTCTACTTCTCCGCCTTTTTGTTTTTCTCTCTTTCTTTATTCATAACTATATAAAGCAGAACAAACTTCTTTGAGAGATACTTCATCATTCCCATGCAGTAGAGTAGTTTCAAGATGCTCGAACTCATCGAAAAGTGAACTTAACAACATTAAGGCCATATCTCCATCCGTAAAATTCTTGTCAATATTCCACAAATCTGTCACCAACTTATTAAAGTTGGTGATATAATCATTCATTTTGCTACCAGGAATATAAGTGAAGCGTAACAGTTTTCTTTTCATATAAAGTTTATTTTGATTATTTTTCTTCTAGAATTTCTCCTCCAATGAATTCCATAATTTATTTGCAGATGTTTCCTTTGTGTATGGATACTTTTTTTCTCTTGCAAGGTAAGATCAAATGGTACCGCAAGCAATACGGTTGATAATCTTCCAATCTTCTTCTCCTACACCGTCTGGTTTCTTTTCTTCTATGGCAATATCTAGCCCTTGTTTAAAAAGGACATCAAGGACCTCGCCTTGCCACATTCTGGAATGTCCTGACCCGTCAAAAATTTCAACTGCAAATTTCGCATTTGACACAATTCTTGTCATAAACGAAGATGCCAATGATGATGTATTATTGACATTCGATGTGGACTCATCATTCTTATTGTCTCCCATATTTACTACAAATACTATTTACTAGCTAACAATGCAAAGACCAAAGTAAATCTTTTCTGATGTGGAAGTTTAGACTGTGCTGCAACCACAAAGCATACTCAGATAATACCTTGGCTCTGATACCAATTGTTGCGGAAGCCGAATATTTAGAGAGTGATGAAATCACAACTTCTATATCGAAAGATAGCTAATAAATAGTAAATGAGACAACAATAAAAAGAACACCAGGAATTATCGAGGTTCGGCAAACTTTTATTTTCTTTTGCCTACTCCTCGAACACAACCAACCAATATTTATTTCACTCCAAAAGAGTACAAGTGAAATACTACAAGATTGGAAGAATTATCTTCCTAGCTACCAAATCTTCTCATTAATTCTTCTTTGAATCTTGTCAAATTCAACAAGTTGGAGGTGATTTTTTATGCGTTTTTGTTTCATAATCATTGGTTACATATTTCTAGCCCTATTTTACTCTTTTTCCAAGAATATCCCTTTCATATTTCATGATTTATATCCATTAAGTTGAGATTTTAAACCCCAGAGTAGAGAAAAAAAATTGTTGATTTGAAGGTCGATTTGGAATGGGTTTTCATTGATTTTCGGGATTTAAGGTCCTTGTATTTTGGGTAAACTGATTTTTTCCCGAAATTTTTCATTTTTGACCGCATTTCAAATGTGAGTTTTGGGTTTTTTCTCCCAAAGTTGGAAAAATAGTAAATTCTTGATTTAGAGCTTGATTCTTGTTTGTATTTAATGAGTTTTTCAACCACAAACTCCTCTTGGCATGTAGAACTTGATTTTCAACTAAAAAATTTTGATTTTACCCTTTTGATTTCTGAAGTGATTTTTGAACTAATTTACCTCCGATTTCAAATCCTATCAATATGGCTATCATTGGACTCCTTTTCATGAACGCTTTCCATTCTTTATAGTTGAAAATCATTCCGATTAGTATGTGGTTGAGGATTTGCTCTCTGGTAGAGTTGTTCATGTGAAGTTTCGACCTTGAGGTAGGTTTAGCTATCCTTCTCCTAGACCGGGATTGAGTAATAGATCATTCTTATGTCTTAGGCTATGGGATGGGATCGTAGCATGATTTTGGGTTGTGATTTGTATTGTGTTGTCCGTGTGGGGGTTTGATTATATTGTGTTGCTCATGTGGGGGCTTGTATGTATTGTTTAGCCTGTGTTGAGGCCTTAATTGTTGTTCTATTTGCTTTGAAAGTATATGATTAATGAGTTGCTTGTGAGAGAGGCTTGTAATTCTATTTGAATTGTAATGCCCGAGTGAGGGGCTGAGTTGGAAACTTTATAATGCTTTGAGTAAACTAAATGCTTTCTAAATGAAATTCACTTATTTCAAATGAACTATTTCCCACTATTTTTCATATGAGAGTGTATATCATGTTTCGGCTGAGTTTTGAGAAATTTAGACTATTGATACATGTTGATTTAATTATTCCCTCCATGTTATATATATGTGTTGTGATGCATCCATCCTCATTCATCTTATCTTGTTCTTGGAAAATTGAGAAAAATGTCGAGATTCCTTTTGAGAAAGAAAATGAGACGCCTTTTTATATCCTTGACCACACTGAGGTGGCAAGTTGGTGAGATATTAAGATAGTGATTTGGTATATGGACTGCGAGTCCCCCGTGAGTCCTTGTATGGGAGCCTTAGCTTGACAGGGTGTATATGATAGGTTGTGCGACAACCTTGATTCACTGTACTACCACATCATTGCATCATCTCATTGCATTACATTAATCATTTAAATTGCTTGTCTTGTCTGTGATATGAGAACTATTGTGACCTTATGTGTTTACTTTACTCGCGTCGTTCATTATAAATTGGCGGCACCGATGCCGGAATCAGACTTTTCTGTATGTAGGTGGAAGCATTCCTTAGTATATTCTATAGTTGATTAATTTCTTTTGCTCAGTCGGCCAATCCTACTGACTACTTGTGGATTGTACTCACCCCCTGCTTCTGTTATCCATTTGATGCAGATCCTAGTCAGGTTGAGCTTCGTATCAGTTGATTGGATCCAGTGGAGTTCTCTCTTTCGGAGTTGTGGTTAGATCCTGTTTTTCGAATCACCATTAGTCTCTTTCTATCATTTAAAGTCTTTAACTTTCTTTTCGAAGACTTGAGATGTATTTCACATTCTAAAAATGTACTAGATGTTCTTTATACTTATGCTACCAAGTTTTGGGGATATTCTTTGTTGTTTTTTTATCGTTTGTGGTCTGACTTCCCTTCGGGAGTCTCTTATGTGTATTTCTTCAGCTTACACACTTTTTTGGAATTCTCGGGGTATGTGCCATCATGACCTCAGCTTTTGGGTCTTGACACTAACAAAATTTATCGTTGATATCTTCTTTGTTAGCACTTTATTAGTCTGTTCAAAACCAATTTACTTGTATCTGAAAGTAAACTACACTTAAATAATTTATAATTTATTTCTACAAAATGTGTTTGTTGCAACAACATTTTACAGACTATTCAATTATTGATTGTGTGATCAAGGACAGATTCAGAATTTACCTGTAAGATTTTTTTTCAGCATTAAATACATTATATTTTTAAATTTATAGGTTCATGTACACTATTTATTACCATTAGTAAAATTTCACACATAAATTTTGTACTGCCCCAATAACAAAAGGTCAAACAACATGTTTTTTTCTTAACATATCTTAGACTGTGGAGACTCCCATCGACTTGATTCTGGACCATACAATATATATATCCATATGTTTTTGCCTTTATAAAGTTGGACAATGTGAGATGACATTGCAATAAAAGTTTGTGGGAATCCTTAATTCCTTCTCAAATCAATTGATACTCTTTATAAGTACAAGTGGGATGAAATTCTTACCTCTAAACAAAAACAGAAACTTGAATGAGATAATCAAAAGCACTAAGGCTACATATAAAATACTTTTGGACAAGGAAACAGAACTATATAGGAAATAAAGGCAGAGGTAAGACTTCGTACACTTGTGATATTACATTGGGTGTTGTTTGATGCCGTGAAGACTTGGGCAAATACCAATTGCTTTGTCAAGTCAACACATAAAGTGGTACGATATAATTGAATAATATAGAGTCGTCCCCATTAAGGAATGTTTTACCGCAATGTGATACTTCCCAGTATGAATAGAAATTTCCTCAAGAATAGAAAACTACTTGTAAAACGTAATAAATCAACAATAATATAATGATCATCAACAAATTATTTTTTATATGTTTCCTCGATTTTGTGTTTTAATTTTTTACCGATTTAGGTATGTCTTACTTAAGCTGAATGTTTTGAAACTGTCTCTCTACCTTTTAACACAAGATAGGAATAAAATTGTGTACACATCACCCTACTTTCTATTCCTTAGGCAACACACTGAGTAACATAAACAATAGAATAGAGTTGGCCCATATCTTTTAATTATTATTATTATTATGAAGGATTAAATTACCAATTTACCCTCCATTAGAAAAAAAGAGTTATTACAGGTTAGTTGGTCCAAAGATGATAAATGCATGTGGGGTTTATGATGGTAACTTAGGTCAAGCAACATGCATTTTTTCCAAACTTGTCTTTCACTGCATGACCCCTTAGGTTGACTTGGGTTTGTACCATATATATATAACTAGATAATGTTGGCGGTGCTATGCACGGCCCAATAATATAAATGGTATGTTTTGGGGCTAATAACCGAGTTTTTGAAGCGATTGTTTGCGTGGA
>NW_006239932.1:33717-34813 GCF_000226075.1 Solanum tuberosum
TTAGTTGGTCCAAAGATGATAAATGCATGTGGGGTTTATGATGGTAACTTAGGTCAAGCAACTCTGGAGGTGAGCCGAATCCCATTTTTTCCAAACTTGTCTTATACTGCATGACCCCTTAGGTTGACTTGGGTTTGTACCATATATATAATGCAACCTTTTTTTATTTATATAATTTTAAAAAAAATAAAAATTAAGTTAACTGACTTTTCTCAATGTGATGACATTTCAATAACGTGAAATACCCCCACAAATAAGTTTGTGGAAATCAAAACCATTTAATGTTTTGCATGATTGATGTGATACGTTTGCACTTTGCAGTGAACACTTGAGAAAAGTGATATCGTAAAGACTTGGGCAAATACCAATTGTTCGGTCAACTCAACAACATAAGTGTTGCTATAATACATTTGAAAAACAAATCAAGCTTTGAATCAATCATGAAGAAGAATTTTCTCTTATTGATTCTTCTCTTTCTAATTCAATTTTCTGTATCACTTTCTTCCTCAAATGAGACTGACCAACAAGCTTTACTGGCTTTCCAAAATCTTATTCCACCTCCCAATCATTTTTTGGCCAATAATTGGACCAAAAATACTTCTTTTTGCACTTGGTTTGGTGTCACTTGTACTCCAAAAAGGCAAAGGGTTATAGCATTGACTCTTCCTAATTTGCAACTACAAGGCACAATTGGTAGTTGAACGGAGACAACACAAATAACATATATTTGTCCTTTCTCAGTGTTCTCAATCTCAAGAACAACTGCTTCCACGGTGACATCCCTTATGGACTTGGCCAACTGCCTCGCTTGCGAGTGATTAATGTTAAAAACAACCAGCTCAACGGAAGTATACCGACAAGTCTATTTCAACACAGGAGAGTTCAAGTAATTTCATTGGCTTTCAATGAACTCAGTGGTGAAATGTGGAGAGGGCCATGGTATGTACCCCAACTGAGCGTCTTAAATCTCAGGAATAATAGCCTCACGGGTATAATTCCTCCTTCTGTTGGAAATGCCACACAAATGATGAACTTCAGTTTGTATGGGAATAGAGTCAGCGGCAACATTCCAAAGGAGGTCGGTAATCTGAGCCAG
>NW_006239933.1:0-2297 GCF_000226075.1 Solanum tuberosum
TAGTTCCCCAGCAAAGGCAAGGAACAGGATTCCTCACCGAGTATTTTGGACGCATCGCCGAGCCATTTGACGAGCCCGATTTGGCTCTCCTATTAGCCATTTCGGGTCAATTTTGGGCCCATATATGTAATAATTCCTAGCACGAAGAATAGGTGTCTTAGCGTTTCATTTTAGGGAGATTAATTTTTGAATATTGTGGTTGTAAATATAAACTCCTTGTGTGAATATTGAAAGACTGGTAAGCTTTTGTTGAACCTTGTTTAGAAACGAGGGTTGCTTGGGATATCGATTCCCTTGAGGTCTTCGTAGGAGTTAGGTGCTTCTTGTTGGATTACCAAGGTGACGTCTTTGGTTTTAATATACCCTTAGGTTGGACTATGTTTCTTTTATTGTGTCTTTCTATTTATCTTGATTTGGTGCTTGTTATGATCTAAATTGGAGGTTATTGGATTTAATACATCATTTAGTTGTCAATTGTTTCTTATATTGTGTCTCTTCTTCTATCTTTCTTGTTTTCCGTTGTTTATCATCGTTTTTCTCGTGAGATTCATATCATTTGGTATCAATGATGCAATACAAATTGCCTCAAGGCTATCCATTCACGAATTTCAACGATTTGATGGAATGTTCACAAGGATAGAGGATCTTGGGCCCAATGGATGGATGATGAGAAGGGAGTTCCATGCCTTAAGCACGGGAACAGATGCACCTTGAAGGATCTCTCAGTTGGGCAACACCATGCTTGGATGATAGCTCGGAGCGTGGGAGGACTAACTAAGCGAGGAGGAGCAACTGAAGGTGTGCTTCATTCGTCGAGCTGACTTCCACATCGGCGACTCGCCAAAACCTCCTTTGCGAGTGTTCCAAGATCGCCAACTGGCCCAAGGAGCTATGAATGGGAAAGAAGCTCATTGGGCAAGCTGAAGACCATTGGCGAATCGCCAAGTGGATTGGGCGATGGTCTGCAGACCGCCCAAAGTTCCAGTACTCCCCCAGCGAAGGCATGGAATAGGATTCCTCGCCGAGTATTGGGCGCATCGCCGAGCCACTGGGCGAACCCGACTTGGCTCTCGCATTAGCCAATTCGGGTCACTTTTGGGCCCATCTATGTAATAAGTCCTAACACTATGAATAGGTCTCTTAGGGTTTCATTTTAGGGAGATTAATTTTGAATATTGTGGTTATAAACATAAACTACTTTTCTGATTGTTGAAAGATTGGTAAGCTTTTATTGAACCTTGTTTAGAAACGAGGGATGCTTGGGATATCGAGTCCCTTGAGGTCATCCTAGGAGTTAGGTGCTTCTTTTTGGATTAACTAGGTGACGTCTTTGGGTTTAATATAACCTTAGGTTGCTCTATGTTTCCTCTTGTTGTGTCTTTCTATTTATCAAGATTTGGTGCTTGTTAGGATCTAAATTGGAGGTTATTGGATTTAATACATCCTTTAGTTGCCAATTGTTTCTTATCTTGTGTCTCTTCTTCTATCCTTCTTATTTTCTGCCGTTTATTATCGTTTCTCTCGTGGGAATCATATAATATGGTATCAATGATGTAATTCAGATTTCCTCAAGGCTATCCATTCACGAATTTCAACGGTTTGATGGAGTGTTCACAAGGATAGAGGATCTTGGGCCCAATGGATGGATGATGAGAAGGGAGTTCCATGCCTGGCATGGGAAGATATGCACCTTGATGGAGCTCACAGTTTGGCAACACCATGCTTGGTTGATATGTTGGAGCGTGGGAGGCCTAACGAAGCAAGGAGGAGCAATTGAAGATGTTCTTCATTCGGTTAGCTGTCTTCCAAATTGGCGCCTCCCCAAACCTCCTATACGAGGGTTCCAAGTTCGCCAACTGGCCCAATTAGCTATGAAGGGGAAAGATGCTCATCATGCGATCTTAAGACCATTATGAATCGCCAATAGGATTGGGTGACGTTAACTAGACCGCCCAAAGTTCCAGTAGTTCCCCAGCGAAGGGAAGGAGCAGGATTCCTCGCCGAGTAGTTTGGGCGCGTCGCCGAGCCATTTGACGATCCCGACTTGGCTCTCTCATTAGCCATTTCGTGTCACTTTTGGTCCCATCTATGTAATAAGTCCTAACACTATGAATAGGTGTCCTAGGGTTTCATTTTAGAGAGATTAATTTTGAATATTGTGGTTGTAAACCTAAACTCATTGTGTGAATGTTGAAAGATTGGTAAGCTTTTGTTGAACTTTATTTAGAAATGAGGCTTGCTTTTGTGTGAATGAACTTTATTTAGTAAATTTGATTGCAAATCAGGATTTTATCATC
>NW_006239933.1:2397-6007 GCF_000226075.1 Solanum tuberosum
TCAACGGTTTGATAGAGTGTTCACAAGGATAGAGGGTTTTGGACCCTATAGATGGATGACGAGAAGGGAGTTGCTTGCCTTGCATGGGAACATATGCACCTTGAAGGAGCTCTCAGTTGGACAACACCATGCTTGGATGATAGCTTGGAGCGTCGGAGGACTAACTAAGCGAGGAGGAGCAATTGAAGGTGTGCTTCATTCGGCGAGCTGACTTCCACATCGGCGACTCGCAAAATCTCATTGGCGTGTGTTACAAGATCGCCAACTGGCCCAAGGAGCTATGAATAGGAAATATGCACATTGGGCGAGCTGAAGACCATTGGCGAATCACCAAGTGGATTGGGCGATGGTCCGCAGACCTCCCATAGTTCCAGTAGTTCCCCAGCGAAGTCATGGAACAGGATTCCTCGCCGTGTATTAGGCGCTTCGCCGAGCCATTAGGCGAACCTGACTTGGCTCGCCTATTAGCCATTTCGGGTCAGTTTTGCTCCCATCTATGTAATAAGTCCTAACACTATAAATAGGTGTCTCAGGGTTTCATTTTAGGAAGATTGATTTTGAATATTGTGGTTGGAAACGTAAACTCATTGTGTGAGTGTTGAAAGCCTGGTAAGCTTTTGTTGAACCTTCGTTAGAAATAACGCTTGCTTGGGAAATCGATTCTTTTGAGGTCTTCATAAGAATTAGGTGCTTCTTGTTGGATTAACGAGGTGAGGACTTTGGGTTTAATATACTCTTAGGTTGCTCTTTGTTTCCTCCTTTTGTTTCTATCTCTACATCCAAATTTGGTGCTTGTTAGGATCTAGGTTGGAGGTTATTGGATTTAATATATCCTTTATTTGCCAATTGTTTCTTATCTTGTGTCTTTTCTTCTATCTTTCTTATTTTCTGTTGTTTATCATCGTTTCTCTCGTGGGAATCATTTAATTTGGTATCAATGATGCAATACATATTGCCTCAAAGATATCCATTCACGAATTTCAACTCTTTGAACTCGTTCACATGGATGGATGACAAGGAGGAAATTCCATGCCTTGTATGGGAACAAATGCACCATGAAGGAGGTCCCAGTTGGGCAACACCATGCTTGGATAATAGCTTGGAACGTGGGATTCCTAACTAAACAAGGAGGGGCAATTGAAGATGTGCTCCATTCGGCGAGGTGACTTCCAAATCGGCGATTCGCTAAACCTCCTTGGCGAGTGTTCCAAGATCGCCAATTGGCCCAAGAAGCTATGAATGGGAAAGATGCTCATTGGGCGAGCTTAAGACCATTATCAATTGCCAATTGGATTGGGCGATGGTCCGTAGACCGTCCAAAGTTCCAGTAGTTCCCCAGCGAAGGCATGGAACATGATTCCTCGCCGAGTATTTGGGGCATCGCCGAGCCATAAGGCCAAACCGACTTGGCTCTCCCTTTAGCCAATTCGGTTCACTTTTGGGCTCATCTATGTAAAATGTCCTAACACTATGAATAGGTGTCTTAGGGTTTCATTTTAGGGAGATTAATTTTGAATATTGTGGTTATAAACATAAACTACTTTTCTGATTGTTGAAAGATTGGTAAGCTTTTATTGAACCTTGTTTAGAAACGAGGGATGCTTGGGATATCGAGTCCCTTGAGGTCATCGTAGGAGTTAGGTGCTTCTTTTTGGATTAACTAGGTGACGTCTTTGGGTTTAATATAACCTTAGGTTGCTCTATGTTTCCTCTTGTTGTGTCTTTCTATTTATCCAGATTTGGTGCTTGTTAGGATCTCAATTGGATGTTATTGGATTTAATACATCCTTTAGTTGCCAATTGTTTCTTATCTTGTCTCTCTTCTTCTATCTTTCTTGTTTTCTGCTGTTTATCATCGTTTCTCTCGTGAGAATCATATCATTTGGTATCAATGATGCAATACAAATTGCCTCAAGGCTATCCATTCACGAATTTCAACGCTTTGAACTCGTTCACAAGGATGGAAGCTCTTGGTTATGGGTGGATGACGAGGAGGGAGTTCCATGCCTTATATGGGAACATATGCACCTTGAAGGAGCTCCTAGTTGGGCAACACCATGCTTGGATAATAGCTTGGAACGTGGGATTCCTAACTAAACAAGGAGGGGCAATTGAAGATGTGCTCCATTCGGCGAGGTGACTTCCAAATCGGCGATTCGCTAAACCTCCTTGGCGAGTGTTCCAAGATCGCCAATTGGCCCAAGAAGCTATGAATGGGAAAGATGCTCATTGGGCGAGCTTAAGACCATTATCAATTGCCAATTGGATTGGGCGATGGTCCGTAGACCGTCCAAAGTTCCAGTAGTTCCCCAGCGAAGGCATGGAACATGATTCCTCGCCGAGTATTTGGGGCATCGCCGAGCCATAAGGCCAAACCGACTTGGCTCTCCCTTTAGCCAATTCGGTTCACTTTTGGGCTCATCTATGTAAAATGTCCTAACACTATGAATAGGTGTCTTAGGGTTTCATTTTAGGGAGATTAATTTTGAATATTGTGGTTATAAACATAAACTACTTTTCTGATTGTTGAAAGATTGGTAAGCTTTTATTGAACCTTGTTTAGAAACGAGGGATGCTTGGGATATCGAGTCCCTTGAGGTCATCGTAGGAGTTAGGTGCTTCTTTTTGGATTAACTAGGTGACGTCTTTGGGTTTAATATAACCTTAGGTTGCTCTATGTTTCCTCTTGTTGTGTCTTTCTATTTATCCAGATTTGGTGCTTGTTAGGATCTCAATTGGATGTTATTGGATTTAATACATCCTTTAGTTGCCAATTGTTTCTTATCTTGTCTCTCTTCTTCTATCTTTCTTGTTTTCTGCTGTTTATCATCGTTTCTCTCGTGAGAATCATATCATTTGGTATCAATGATGCAATACAAATTGCCTCAAGGCTATCCATTCACGAATTTCAACGCTTTGAACTCGTTCACAAGGATGGAAGCTCTTGGTTATGGGTGGATGACGAGGAGGGAGTTCCATGCCTTATATGGGAACATATGCACCTTGAAGGAGCTCCTAGTTGGGCAACACCATGCTTGGATAATAGCTTGGAACGTGGGATTCCTAACTAAACAAGGAGGGGCAATTGAAGATGTGCTCCATTCGGCGAGCTGACTTCCAAATTGGCTACTCGCCAAACCTCTTTGGCGAGGGTTCCAAGATTGCCAACTTGCCCAAAGAGCTATGAAGGGGAAAGATGTTCATTAGGCGGGCTTAAGACCATTATAAATCGCCAATTGGATTGGGCGACGTTAACCAGACCGCCCAAAGTTCAAGTAGTTCCCCAATGAAGGCAAGGAACAGGATTCCTCGCCGAGCCATTTGGCGAGTCCGACTTTGTTCTCCCGTTTACCATTTCAGGTCACTTTTGGGCTCATCTATGTAATAAGTCCTAACACTTTGAATAGGTGTCTTAGGGTTTCATTTTAGGGAGATTAATTTTGAATATTGTGGTTGTAAATATAAACTCCTTGTGTGAGTGTTGAAATATTGGTAAGATTTAGGTGAACCTTGTGTAGAAACGAGGGTTGCTTGGGATATCGATTCACTTGATGTCTTCGTAGATGTTAGGTTCTTCTTGTTGGATTAACGAGGTGAGGCCTTTAGGTTT
>NW_006239933.1:6107-14903 GCF_000226075.1 Solanum tuberosum
TGGGCCCAATGGATGGATGATGAGAAGGGAGTTTCATTCCTTGTACGGGAACAGATGCACCTTGAAGGATCTCTCAGTTGGGTAACACCATGCTTGGATGATAGCTCGGAGCGTGGGAGGACTAACTAAGCGAGGAGGAGCAACTGAAGGTGTGCTTCATTCGTCGAGCTGACTTCCACATCGGCAACACGCCAAAACCTCCTTGGCGAGTGTTCCAAGATAGCCAACTTGCCCAAGGAGCTATGAAAGGGAAAGAACCTCATTGGGCGAGCTGAAGACCATTGGCGAATCGCCAAGTGGATTGGGCGATGGTCTGCAGACCGCCCAAAGTTCCAGTACTCCCCCAGCGAAGGCATGGAATAGGATTCCTCGCCGAGTATTGGGCGCATCGCCGAGCCATTAGGCGAACCTGACTTGCCCCGCCTATTAACAATTTCGGGTAAGTTTTGGGCCAATATATGTAATAAGTCCTAACACTATAAATAGGTGTCTTAGGTTTCATTTTAGAAAGATTGATTTTGAATATTGTTGTTGGAAACTTAAACTCATTGTGTGAGTGTTGAAAGCCTGGTAAGCTTTTGTTGAACCTTGTTTAGAAACTACGCTTGCTTGGGATATCGATTCCCTTGAGGTCTTCATAAGAGTTAGGTGCTTCTTGTTGGATTAACTAGGTGACGTCTTTGGGTTTAATATAACCTTAGGTTGCTCTATGTTTCCTCTTGTTGTGTCTTTCTATTTATCAAGATTTGGTGCTTGTTAGGATCTAAATTGGAGGTTATTGGATTTAATACATCCTTTAGTTGCCAATTGTTTCCTATCTTGTGTTTCATTCAGGAATTTCAACGCTTTGATGGGGTGTTCACAAGGATAGAGGCTCTTGGGCCGTATGGATGGATGACGATGCTTGGAGCGTGGGAGGACTAATTAAGCGAGGAGGAGCAATTGAAGGTGTGCTTCATTCGGCGAGCTGACTTCCACATCGGCGACTCGCCAAAACCTCCTTTGCGAGTGTTCCAAGATCGCCAACTGGCCCAAGGAGCTATGAATGGGAAAGAAGCTCATTGGGCAAGCTGAAGACCATTGGCGAATCGCCAAGTGGATTGGGCGATGGTCTGCAGACCGCCCAAAGTTCCAGTACTCCCCCAGCGAAGGCATGGAATAGGATTCCTCGCCGAGTATTGGGCGCATCGCCGAGCCACTGGGCGAACCCGACTTGGCTCTCGCATTAGCCAATTCGGGTCACTTTTGGGCCCATCTATGTAATAAGTCCTAACACTATGAATAGGTCTCTTAGGGTTTCATTTTAGGGAGATTAATTTTGAATATTGTGGTTATAAACATAAACTACTTTTCTGATTGTTGAAAGATTGGTAAGCTTTTATTGAACCTTGTTTAGAAACGAGGGATGCTTGGGATATCGAGTCCCTTGAGGTCATCGTAGGAGTTAGGTGCTTCTTTTTGGATTAACTAGGTGACGTCTTTGGGTTTAATATAACCTTAGGTTGCTCTATGTTTCCTCTTGTTGTGTCTTTCTATTTATCAAGATTTGGTGCTTGTTAGGATCTAAATTGGAGGTTATTGGATTTAATACATCCTTTAGTTGCCAATTGTTTCTTATCTTGTGTCTCTTTTTCTATCTTTCTTGTTTTCTGCTATTTATCATCGTCTCTCTCGTGAGAATCGTATCATTTGATATCAATGATGCAATACAGATTGCTTCAAGGCTATCCATTCACGAATTTCAACGCTTTGAACTCGTTCACAAGGATGGAAGCTCTTGGTTATGGGTGGATGACGAGGAGGGAGTTCCATGCCTTATATGGGAACATATGCACCTTGAAGGAGCTCCTAGTTGGGCAACACCATGCTTGGATAATAGCTTGGAACGTGGGATTCCTAACTAAACAAGGAGGGGCAATTGAAGATGTGCTCCATTCGGCGAGGTGACTTCCAAATCGGCGATTCGCTAAACCTCCTTGGCGAGTGTTCCAAGATCGCCAATTGGCCCAAGAAGCTATGAATGGGAAAGATGCTCATTGGGCGAGCTTAAGACCATTATCAATTGCCAATTGGATTGGGCGATGGTCCGTAGACCGTCCAAAGTTCCAGTAGTTCCCCAGCGAAGGAATGGAACAGGATTCCTCGCCGAGTATTGGGCGCATCGCCGAGCCACTGGGCGAACCCGACTTGGCTCTCGCATTAGCCAATTCGGGTCACTTTTGGGCCCATCTATGTAATAAGTCCTAACACTATGAATAGGTCTCTTAGGGTTTCATTTTAGGGAGATTAATTTTGAATATTGTGGTTATAAACATAAACTACTTTTCTGATTGTTGAAAGATTGGTAAGCTTTTATTGAACCTTGTTTAGAAACGAGGGATGCTTGGGATATCGAGTCCCTTGAGGTCATCGTAGGAGTTAGGTGCTTCTTTTTGGATTAACTAGGTGACGTCTTTGGGTTTAATATAACCTTAGGTTGCTCTATGTTTCCTCTTGTTGTGTCTTTCTATTTATCAAGATTTGGTGCTTGTTAGGATCTAAATTGGAGGTTATTGGATTTAATACATCCTTTAGTTGCCAATTGTTTCTTATCTTGTGTCTCTTTTTCTATCTTTCTTGTTTTCTGCTATTTATCATCGTCTCTCTCGTGAGAATCGTATCATTTGATATCAATGATGCAATACAGATTGCTTCAAGGCTATCCATTCACGAATTTCAACGCTTTGAACTCGTTCACAAGGATGGAAGCTCTTGGTTATGGGTGGATGACGAGGAGGGAGTTCCATGCCTTATATGGGAACATATGCACCTTGAAGGAGCTCCTAGTTGGGCAACACCATGCTTGGATAATAGCTTGGAACGTGGGATTCCTAACTAAACAAGGAGGGGCAATTGAAGATGTGCTCCATTCGGCGAGGTGACTTCCAAATCGGCGATTCGCTAAACCTCCTTGGCGAGTGTTCCAAGATCGCCAATTGGCCCATGAATCTATGAACGGGAAAGATGCTCATTGGGCGAACTTAAGACCATTATCAATCGCCAATTGGATTGAGCGATGGTCCGTAGACCGTCCAAAGTTCCAGTAGTTCCCCAGCGAAGGAATGGAACAGGATTCCTCGCCGAGTATTGGGCGCATCGCCGAGCCACTGGGCGAACCCGACTTGGCTCTCGCATTAGCCAATTCGGGTCACTTTTGGGCCCATCTATGTAATAAGTCCTAACACTATGAATAGGTCTCTTAGGGTTTCATTTTAGGGAGATTAATTTTGAATCTTGTGGTTGTAAACATAAACTCCTTGTGTGAGTGTTGAAATATTGGAAAGATTTTGTTGAACCTTGTTTAGAAACGAGGGTTGCTTGGGATATCGATTCCCTTGATGTCTTCGTAGGAGTTAGGTGCTTCTTGTTGGATTAACTAGGTGACGTCTTTGGGTTTAATATAACCTTAGGTTGCTCTATGTTTCCTCTTGTTGTGTCTTTCTATTTATCAAGATTTGGTGCTTGTTAGGATCTAAATTGGAGGTTATTGGATTTAATACATCCTTTAGTTGCCAATTGTTTCTTATCTTGTGTCTCTTTTTCTATCTTTCTTGTTTTCTGCTATTTATCATCGTCTCTCTCGTGAGAATCGTATCATTTGATATCAATGATGCAATACAGATTGCTTCAAGGCTATCCATTCACGAATTTCAACGCTTTGAACTCGTTCACAAGGATGGAAGCTCTTGGTTATGGGTGGATGACGAGGAGGGAGTTCCATGCCTTATATGGGAACATATGCACCTTGAAGGAGCTCCTAGTTGGGCAACACCATGCTTGGATAATAGCTTGGAACGTGGGATTCCTAACTAAACAAGGAGGGGCAATTGAAGATGTGCTCCATTCGGCGAGGTGACTTCCAAATCGGCGATTCGCTAAACCTCCTTGGCGAGTGTTCCAAGATCGCCAATTGGCCCATGAATCTATGAACGGGAAAGATGCTCATTGGGCGAACTTAAGACCATTATCAATCGCCAATTGGATTGAGCGATGGTCCGTAGACCGTCCAAAGTTCCAGTAGTTCCCCAGCGAAGGAATGGAACAGGATTCCTCGCCGAGTATTGGGCGCATCGCCGAGCCACTGGGCGAACCCGACTTGGCTCTCGCATTAGCCAATTCGGGTCACTTTTGGGCCCATCTATGTAATAAGTCCTAACACTATGAATAGGTCTCTTAGGGTTTCATTTTAGGGAGATTAATTTTGAATCTTGTGGTTGTAAACATAAACTCCTTGTGTGAGTGTTGAAATATTGGAAAGATTTTGTTGAACCTTGTTTAGAAACGAGGGTTGCTTGGGATATCGATTCCCTTGATGTCTTCGTAGGAGTTAGGTGCTTCTTGTTGGATTAACTAGGTGACGTCTTTGGGTTTAATATAACCTTAGGTTGCTCTATGTTTCCTCTTGTTGTGTCTTTCTATTTATCAAGATTTGGTGCTTGTTAGGATCTAAATTGGAGGTTATTGGATTTAATACATCCTTTAGTTGCCAATTGTTTCTTATCTTGTGTCTCTTTTTCTATCTTTCTTGTTTTCTGCTATTTATCATCGTCTCTCTCGTGAGAATCGTATCATTTGATATCAATGATGCAATACAGATTGCTTCAAGGCTATCCATTCACGAATTTCAACGCTTTGAACTCGTTCACAAGGATGGAAGCTCTTGGTTATGGGTGGATGACGAGGAGGGAGTTCCATGCCTTATATGGGAACATATGCACCTTGAAGGAGCTCCTAGTTGGGCAACACCATGCTTGGATAATAGCTTGGAACGTGGGATTCCTAACTAAACAAGGAGGGGCAATTGAAGATGTGCTCCATTCGGCGAGGTGACTTCCAAATCGGCGATTCGCTAAACCTCCTTGGCGAGTGTTCCAAGATCGCCAATTGGCCCATGAATCTATGAACGGGAAAGATGCTCATTGGGCGAACTTAAGACCATTATCAATCGCCAATTGGATTGAGCGATGGTCCGTAGACCGTCCAAAGTTCCAGTAGTTCCCCAGCGAAGGAATGGAACAGGATTCCTCGCCGAGTATTGGGCGCATCGCCGAGCCACTGGGCGAACCCGACTTGGCTCTCGCATTAGCCAATTCGGGTCACTTTTGGGCCCATCTATGTAATAAGTCCTAACACTATGAATAGGTCTCTTAGGGTTTCATTTTAGGGAGATTAATTTTGAATCTTGTGGTTGTAAACATAAACTCCTTGTGTGAGTGTTGAAATATTGGAAAGATTTTGTTGAACCTTGTTTAGAAACGAGGGTTGCTTGGGATATCGATTCCCTTGATGTCTTCGTAGGAGTTAGGTGCTTCTTGTTGGATTAACTAGGTGACGTCTTTGGGTTTAATATAACCTTAGGTTGCTCTATGTTTCCTCTTGTTGTGTCTTTCTATTTATCAAGATTTGGTGCTTGTTAGGATCTAAATTGGAGGTTATTGGATTTAATACATCCTTTAGTTGCCAATTGTTTCTTATCTTGTGTCTCTTTTTCTATCTTTCTTGTTTTCTGCTATTTATCATCGTCTCTCTCGTGAGAATCGTATCATTTGATATCAATGATGCAATACAGATTGCTTCAAGGCTATCCATTCACGAATTTCAACGCTTTGAACTCGTTCACAAGGATGGAAGCTCTTGGTTATGGGTGGATGACGAGGAGGGAGTTCCATGCCTTATATGGGAACATATGCACCTTGAAGGAGCTCCTAGTTGGGCAACACCATGCTTGGATAATAGCTTGGAACGTGGGATTCCTAACTAAACAAGGAGGGGCAATTGAAGATGTGCTCCATTCGGCGAGGTGACTTCCAAATCGGCGATTCGCTAAACCTCCTTGGCGAGTGTTCCAAGATCGCCAATTGGCCCATGAATCTATGAACGGGAAAGATGCTCATTGGGCGAACTTAAGACCATTATCAATCGCCAATTGGATTGAGCGATGGTCCGTAGACCGTCCAAAGTTCCAGTAGTTCCCCAGCGAAGGAATGGAACAGGATTCCTCGCCGAGTATTGGGCGCATCGCCGAGCCACTGGGCGAACCCGACTTGGCTCTCGCATTAGCCAATTCGGGTCACTTTTGGGCCCATCTATGTAATAAGTCCTAACACTATGAATAGGTCTCTTAGGGTTTCATTTTAGGGAGATTAATTTTGAATCTTGTGGTTGTAAACATAAACTCCTTGTGTGAGTGTTGAAATATTGGAAAGATTTTGTTGAACCTTGTTTAGAAACGAGGGTTGCTTGGGATATCGATTCCCTTGATGTCTTCGTAGGAGTTAGGTGCTTCTTGTTGGATTAACTAGGTGACGTCTTTGGGTTTAATATAACCTTAGGTTGCTCTATGTTTCCTCTTGTTGTGTCTTTCTATTTATCAAGATTTGGTGCTTGTTAGGATCTAAATTGGAGGTTATTGGATTTAATACATCCTTTAGTTGCCAATTGTTTCTTATCTTGTGTCTCTTTTTCTATCTTTCTTGTTTTCTGCTATTTATCATCGTCTCTCTCGTGAGAATCGTATCATTTGATATCAATGATGCAATACAGATTGCTTCAAGGCTATCCATTCACGAATTTCAACGCTTTGAACTCGTTCACAAGGATGGAAGCTCTTGGTTATGGGTGGATGACGAGGAGGGAGTTCCATGCCTTATATGGGAACATATGCACCTTGAAGGAGCTCCTAGTTGGGCAACACCATGCTTGGATAATAGCTTGGAACGTGGGATTCCTAACTAAACAAGGAGGGGCAATTGAAGATGTGCTCCATTCGGCGAGGTGACTTCCAAATCGGCGATTCGCTAAACCTCCTTGGCGAGTGTTCCAAGATCGCCAATTGGCCCATGAATCTATGAACGGGAAAGATGCTCATTGGGCGAACTTAAGACCATTATCAATCGCCAATTGGATTGAGCGATGGTCCGTAGACCGTCCAAAGTTCCAGTAGTTCCCCAGCGAAGGAATGGAACAGGATTCCTCGCCGAGTATTGGGCGCATCGCCGAGCCACTGGGCGAACCCGACTTGGCTCTCGCATTAGCCAATTCGGGTCACTTTTGGGCCCATCTATGTAATAAGTCCTAACACTATGAATAGGTCTCTTAGGGTTTCATTTTAGGGAGATTAATTTTGAATCTTGTGGTTGTAAACATAAACTCCTTGTGTGAGTGTTGAAATATTGGAAAGATTTTGTTGAACCTTGTTTAGAAACGAGGGTTGCTTGGGATATCGATTCCCTTGATGTCTTCGTAGGAGTTAGGTGCTTCTTGTTGGATTAACTAGGTGACGTCTTTGGGTTTAATATAACCTTAGGTTGCTCTATGTTTCCTCTTGTTGTGTCTTTCTATTTATCAAGATTTGGTGCTTGTTAGGATCTAAATTGGAGGTTATTGGATTTAATACATCCTTTAGTTGCCAATTGTTTCTTATCTTGTGTCTCTTTTTCTATCTTTCTTGTTTTCTGCTATTTATCATCGTCTCTCTCGTGAGAATCGTATCATTTGATATCAATGATGCAATACAGATTGCTTCAAGGCTATCCATTCACGAATTTCAACGCTTTGAACTCGTTCACAAGGATGGAAGGCTCTACAGTTTTCCGTTGTTTATCGTCGTTTCTCTCGTGAGAATCGTATTATTTTGTATCAATGATGTAATACAGATTGCCGCAAGGATATCCATTCATGAATTTCAACGCTTTGAACTCGTTCACAAGGATGGAAGATCTTGAGCATGGATGGATGACGAGGAGGGAGTTCAATGCCTTGCATGGAAACACATGCACCTTGAAGGAGCTCCCATTTGGGCAACACCACACATGGATTATAACTTGGAGCGTGGGAGGACTAACTTAGCGAGTAGGAGCAATTGAAGATGCGCTCCATTCGGCAAGCTGACTTCGACATCGGCGACTCGCCAAACTTCCTTGGCGAGTGTTCCTACATCGCCAACTATCCCATGGAACTATGCAGGAGAAAGATGCTCATTAGGCGAGCTGAAGACCATTGGCGAATCGCCAAGTGGATTGGACGATAGTACCTAGACCGCCCAAAGTTCCAGTAGTTCCCCAGTGAAGGCAAGGAACAGGATTCATCGCCGAGTATTTTGGGCGATTCACCCAGCCATTAGGTGAACATGACTTGGCTCACCCAATAGCCATTCCGGGTCATTTTTGGGCCCATCTATATAATAAGTCCTAACACTATAAATAGGTTTATTAGCGTTTCATTTTAGGAAGATTGATTTTGATTATTGTGGTTGTAAACCTAAACTCATTGTGTGAATGTTGTCAGCTTGGTAAGCTTTTGTTGAACCTTATTTAGAAATGAGGCTTGCTTGGGATATTCCCTTGAGGTTTCAGTAAGATTTAGGTGCTTCTTGTTGGATTAACGAGGTGAGGTCTTTGGGTTTAATATATTCTTAGGTTGCTCTTTGTTTCCTCTTTTTGTGTCTATCTATTCATCCAGATTTGGGGTTTGTTAGGATCTATATTGGAGGTTATTGGATTTAATACATTCTTTAGTTGCCAAATGTTTCTTATCTTGTGTCTCTTCTTCTATCATTCTTTTTTTCTGCTATTTATCATCGTTTCTCTCGTGAGAATCATATCATTTGGTATCAATGAAGTAATTCAGATTTCCTCAAGGCTACCTATTCAGGAATTACAACGCTTTGATGGGGTGTTCACAAGGATAGAGGCTCTTGGGCCGTATGGATGGATGACGATGCTTGGAGCGTGGGAGGACTAATTAAGCGAGGAGGAG
>NW_006239933.1:15068-21113 GCF_000226075.1 Solanum tuberosum
TTCGTCGAGCTGCCTTCCACATCGTGCGACTCGCCAAACTTCCTTGGCGAGTGTTCCAAGATCGCCAACTGGCCCAAGGATCCTTTAAGGGGAAAGATGCTCATTAGACGAGCTTAAGACCATTACGAATCGCCAATTGGATTGAGCGACGTTAACCAGACCGCCAAAAGTTTGAATAGTTCCTCGGCGAAGGCAAGGAACAGGATTCCTCACAAAGTATTTTGGGCGCATCGCCGAGCCATTTGGCGAGCCCATTTTTGCTCTCCCATTAGCCATCTATGTAATAAGTCCTAACACTATGAATAGGTGTGTCTTGGGGTTTCATTTTAGGGTGATTAATTTTGAATACTGTGCTTGTAAACCTAAACTCCTTGTGAGAGTGTTGAAAGCTTGGTAAGCTTTTGTTGATCGTTGTTTAGAAACGAGGGTTGCTTGAGATACCGATTCCCTTGAGGTCTTCGTAGGAGTTAGGTGCTTCTTATTGAATTAACGAGGTGAGGTCTTTGAGTTTAATATACCCTTAGGTTGCTCTCTGTTTCCTCTTTTTGTGTCTATCTATTTATTCAGATTTGGTGCTTGTTAGGATCTAAATTGGAGGTTATTGGATTTAATATATCCTGTAGTTGCCAATTGTTTCTTATCTTGTCTCTTCCTCTATCTTTCTTGTTTTCCGCTGTTTATCATCGTTTCTCTCGTGAGAATCATATCGTTTGGTATCAATGATGCAATACAAATTGCCTCAAGGCTATCCAATCACGAAATTTCAACACTTTGAACTCCTTCACAAGCATGGAAGCTGTTGGGTATAGGTTGATGACGAGGAAGGAGTTCCATGCTTTGTATGGGAACATATTCACCTTGAAGGAGCTCCCAGTTGGGCAACACCCTGCTTGGATAATAGCTTGCAGGGTGGGAGGCATAACTAAGCAAGGAGGAGCAATTGAAGATTTGCTCCATTCGGCGAGCTGACTTCCAAATTGGCGCCTCGCCAAACCTCCTAGGCGAGAGTTCCTAGATCGCCAACTGGCCCATGGAGCTATGAAGGGGAAAGGTGCTCATTAGGCAAGCTTAAGACCATTATGAATCTCCAATTGAATTGGGCGACGTTGACCAGACCTCCCAAAGTTCCAGTAGATCCCCAGCGAAAGCAAGGAACTGGATTCCTCACCGGGTATTTTGGACGCATCGCCGAGCCATTTGGCGAGCCTGACTTGGCTATCCCATTAGCCATTCCGGGTCACTTTTGGGCCCATCTATGTAATAGGCCCCAGCACTATGAATAGGTGTCTTAGGGTTTCATTTGAGGGAGATTAATTTTGAATATTGTGGTTGTAAACATAAACTCCTTCTGTGAGTGTTGAAAGATTGGTAAGCTTTTGTTGAACCTTTTTTAGAAACGAGGGTTGCTTGGGATATCGATTCCCTTGAAGTCTTCGTAGGAGTTAGGTGCTTCTTGTTGGATTAAAGAGGTGAGGTGTTTAGGTTTAAGAAACCCTTAGGTTTCTCTATGTTTCCTCTTTTTGTGTCTATCTATCTATCCAGATTTGGTGCTTGTTAGGATCTAGATTGGAGGTTATTGGATTTAATACATACTTTAGTTGCCAATTGATTTTTATCTTGTGTCTGTTCTTCTATTTTTCCGGTTTTTCGCTGTTTATCATCGTTTCTCTCGTGAGAATGGTATTATTTTGTATCAATGATGTAATACATATTGCCTCAAGGTTATCCACTCACGAATTTCAACGCTTTGAACTCGTTCACAAGGATGGAAGCTCTTGGGCATGGATGGATGACGAGGAGGGAGTTCCATGCCTTGCATGGGAACACATGTACCTTGAAGGAGCTCCCAGTTGGGCAACACCACGCTTGGATGATAGCTTGGAGCGTGGGAGGACTAACTAAGCTAGTTGGAGCAATTGAAGATGTGCTCCATTCGGCGAGATGGCTTCGACATCGGCGACTCGCCAAACCTCCTTGGCGAGTGTTCCAACATCGCCAACTGTCCCAAGGAACTATGCAGGAAAAAGATGCTCATTAGGCGAGTTGAAGACCATTGGCGAATAGCCAAGTGGATAGGACGATAGTACCTATACCGCCCAAAGTTCCAGTAATTCTCCAGCAAATGCAAGGAACAGGATTTATCGCCGAATATTTTGGGCGATTCGCCGAACCATTAGGCGAACCTGACTTGGCGCACCCATTAGCCATTTCAGGTCACTTTTGGGCCCATCTATGTGATAAGTCCTAACACTATAAATAGGTGTCTTAGGGTTTCATTTTATGAAGATTGATTTTGAATATTGTGGTTGTAAACCTAAACTCATTGTGTGAGTGTTGAAATCTTGGTAAGCTTTTGTTGAACCTTATTTAGAAATGAGGCTTGCTTGGGATATCGATTCCTTTGAGGTTTCAGTAGGAGTTAGGTGCTTCTTGTTGGATTAACGAGGTGAGGTGTTTAGGTTTAAGAAACCCTTAGGTTTCTCTATGTTTCCTCTTTTTGTGTCTATCTATTTCTCCAGATTTGGTGGTTGTTAGGATATAGATTGGAGGTTATTGGATTTAATACATACTTTAGTTGCCAATTGATTCTTATATTGTGTCTGTTCTTTTCTCTTTCCTGTTTTTCGCTGTTTATCATCGTTTCTCTGGTGAGAATGGTATTATTTTATATCAATGATGCAATACAGATTGCCTCAAGGTTATCCATTCACGAATTTCAACGCTTTGAACTCGTTCACAAGGATGGAAGCTCTTGGGTGGATGGATGACGAGGGAGTTTCATGCCTTGCAAGGGAACACATGTACCTTGAAGGAGCTCCCAGTTGGGCAACACCACGCTTGGATGATAGCATGGAGCGTGGGAGGACTAACTAAGCGAGTAGGAGCAATTGAAGATGTGCTCCAATCGGCGAGATGACTTCGACATCAGCGACTCGCCAAACCTCTTTGGCAAGTGTTCCAACATCGCCAACTGTCCAAAGGAACTATGCAAGAAAAAGATGCTCATTAGGCGAGCTGAAGACCATTGGCGAATCACCAAGTGGATTGGACGATAGTACCTAGACCGCCCAAAGTTCCAGTAGTTCTCCAGCGAAGGCAAGGAACAGGATTTATCGCCGAATATTTTGGGCGATTCGCCTAGCCATTAGGCGAACCTGACTTGGCTCACCCATTTGCCATTTCATGTCACTTTTGGGCCCATCTATGTTATAAGTCCTAACACTATAAATAGGTGTCTTAGGGTTTCATTTTATGAAGATTGATTTTGAATATTGTGGTTGTAACCTAACTCATTGTGTGAGTGTTGAAAGCTTGGTAAGCTTTTGTTGAACCTTATTTAGAAATGAGGCTTGCTTGGGATATCGATTCCTTTGAGGATTCAGTAAGATTTAGGTGCTTCTTGTTGGATTAACGAGGTGAGGTGTTTAGGTTTAAGAAACCCTTAGGTTTCTCTATGTTTCCTCTTTTTGTGTCTATCTATTTCTCCAGATTTGGTGCTTGTTAGGATCTAGATTGGAGGTTATTGGATTTAATACATACTTTAGTTGCCAATTGATTCTTATCTTGTGTCTGTTGTTCTATCTTTCCTGTTTTTCGCTGTTTATCATCGTTTCTCTCGTGAGAATGGTATTATTTTATATCAATGATGTAATACAGATTGCCTCAATGTTATCCATTCACGAATTTCAACGCTTTGAACTCGTTCACAGGGATGGAAGCTCTTGGGTGGATGGATGACGAGGAGGGAGTTCCATGCCTTGCATGGGAACACATGTACCTTGAAGGAGCTCCCAGTTGGGCAACACCACGCTTGGATGATAGCTTGGAGCGTGGGAGGACTAACTAAGAGAGTAGGATCAATTGAAGATGTGCTCCATTCGGCGAGATGAATTCGACATCGGCGACTCGCCATACCTCATTGCCGTGTGTTCCAACATCGCCAACTGTCCCAAGGAACTATGCAGGAAAAAGATGCTCATTAGGTGAGCTGAAGACCATTGGCGAATCGCCAAGTGGATTGGACGATAATACCTAGACCGCCCAAAATTCCAGTTGTTCTCCAGCGAAGGCAAGGAACAGGATTTATCGCCGAATATTTTGGGTGATTCGCCAATCCATTAGGCGAACCTGACTTGGCTCACACATTAGACATTTCAGGTAACTTTTGGGCCCATATATGTTATAAGAGCTAACACTATAAATAGGTGTCTTAGGGTTTCATTTTATGAAGATTGATTTTGAATATTGTGGTTGTAAACCTAAACTCATTGTGTGAGTGTTGATAGCTTGGTAAGCTTTTGTTGAACCTTATTTAGAAATGAGGCTTGCTTGGGATATCGATTCCCTTGAGGTTTCAATAAGAGTTAGGTGCTTCTTGTCGGATTAACGAGGAGAGGGCTTTGGGTTTAATATATTTTTAGGTTGCTCTTTGTTTACTCTTTTTGTTTCTATCTATTTATCCAGATTTGGTACTTGTTAGGATCTAAATTTGAGGTTATTGGATTTAATACATCCTTTAGTTGCCAATTATTTCTTATCTTGTGTCTCTTCTTCTATCCTTCTTATTTTCTGCTGTTTATCATCGTTTCTCTCGTGAGAATCATTTCATTTGGTACCAATGAAGTAATTCAGATTTCCTCTAGGCTATCTATTCAGGAATTTCAACGCTTTGATGGGGTGTTCACCCGGAAGGAGGCTCTTGGGCCCAATGGATGGATGATGAGAAGGGAGTTCCATGCCTTAAGCACGGGAACAGATGCACCTTGACAACTTGCCCAAGGAGCTATGCAGGGGAAAGATGTTCATTAGGCGATCTTAAGACCATTATAAATCGCCAATTGGATTGGGCGACGTTAACCAGACCGCCCAAAGTTCAAGTAGTTCCCCAGCGAAGGCAAGGAACAGGATTCCTCGCCGAGTATTTTGGGTGCATCGTTGAGCCATTTGGCAAACCCGACTTGGGTCTCCCATTAGCCATTCCGGGTCACTTTTGGGCCCATCTATGTAATAAGTCCTAACACCATAAATCGGTGTCTCGGGGTTTTATTTTAGGAAGATTAATTTTGAATATTGTGGTTGGAAACGTAAACTCATTGTGTGAGTGTTGAAAACCTGGTAAGCTTTTGTTGTACCTTCTTTAGAAATGACGCTTGCTTGGGATATCGATTCATTCGAGGTCTTCATAAGAATTAGGTGCTTCTTGTTGGATTAACGAGGCGAGGTGTTTGGGTTTAATATACTCTTAGGTTGCTCTTTGTTTCCTCTTTTTGTTTCTATCTCTACATCCAGATTTGGTGCTTGTTAGGATCTAGGTTGGAGGTTATTGGATTTAATATATCCTTTATTTGCCAATTGTTTCTTATTTTGTATCTCTTCTACTATCTTTCTTATTTTGTGCTGTTTATCATCGTTTCTCTCGTGGGAATCATATCATTTGGTATCAATGATGCAAAACAGATTGCCTTAAGGTTATCCATTCACGAATTTCAACTATTTGAACTCGTTCACAAGGATGGAAGCTCTTGGGAATGGATGGATGACGAGGACGGAGTTCCATGCCTTGCATGGGAACATATGCACCTTGAAGGGGAAAGATGTTCATTAGGCGATCTTAAGACCATTATAAATCGCCAATTGGATTGGGCGACGTTAACCAGACCGCCCAAAGTTCAAGTAGTTCCCCAGAGAAGGAATGGAATAGGATTCCTCGCCGTGTTTTGGGCGCATCGCCGAGCCATTGGGCGAACCTGTCTTGGCTCGACTATTAGCCATTTCGGGTCAGTTTTGCGCCCATCTCTGTAATAAGTCCTAACACTATAAATAGGTGTCTCAGAGTTTCATTTTAGGAAGATTGATTTTGAATATTGTGGTTGGAAACGTTCCGCACAAAGTTCTAGTTGTTTCCCAGCGAATACAAGAAACAGGATTCATCGCCGAGTATTTTGGGTGATTCGCCGAGCCATTACACGAACCTGACTTGGCTCACCCATTAGCCATTTCAGGTCACTTTTGGGCCTATCTATGTAATAAGTCCTAACACTATAA
>NW_006239933.1:21185-21744 GCF_000226075.1 Solanum tuberosum
AAAGCTTGGTAAGCTTTTGTTGAACCTTATTTAGAAATCAGGCGTGATTGGGATATCGATTCCCTTGAGGTTTCAGTAAGAGTTAGGTGCTTCTTGTTGGATTAACGAGGTGAGGTCTTTGGGTTTAATATACTCTTAGGTAGCTCTTTGTTTCTTCTTTTTGTTTCTATCTCTACATCCAGATTTGGTGCTTGTTAGGATCTAGGTTGGAGGTTATTGGATTTAATATATCCTTTAGTTGCCAATTGTTTCTTATCTTGTGTTTCTTCGTCTATCTTTCTTATTTTCTGTTGTTTATCATCGTTTCTCACGTGGGAATCGTATCATTTGGTATCAATGATGCAATACAAATTGCCTCAAAGATATCCATTCACGAATTTCAACGCTTTGAACTCGTTCACAAGGTTGGAAGCTCTTGGGTATGGATGGATGACAAGGAAGAAGTTCCATGCCTTGTATGGGAACATATGCACCTTGAAGGAGGTCCGAGTTGGGCAACACCATGCTTGGATAATAGCTTGGAGAGTGGTCCGTTTCACCAACCAAGGAGACGCAATTG
>NW_006239933.1:21829-23293 GCF_000226075.1 Solanum tuberosum
TTCCCCAGCGAAGGCAAGGAACAGGATTACTCATCGAATATTTTAGGCGCATCGCCGAGCCATTTGGCGAGCCCGACTTTGCTCTCCCATTATCCATTTCGGGTCACATTTGGGCCCATCTATGTAATAAGTCCTAACACTATGAATAGGCGTTTTAGGGTTTCATTTTAGGGTGATGAATTTTGAATGTTGTGCTTGTAAACCTAAACTCCTTGTGTTAGTGTTGAAAGCTTGGTAAACTTTTGTTGAACCTTGTTTAGAAACGAGGGTTGCTTGGGATATCAATTCCCTTGAGGTTTTCGTAGGAGTTAGGTGCTTCTGGTTGAATTAACGAGGTCACGTCTTTGAGTTTAATATACTCTTAGGTTGCTATATGTTTCTTCTATTTGTGTCTATCTATTTATCCAGATTTGGTGCTTGTTAGGATCTAGATTGGACGTTATTGGATTTAATACATCCTTTAGTTGTTAATTGTTTCTTATCTTGTCTCTCATCTTCTATATCTCTTGTTTTCCGCTATTTATCTTCGTGTCTCTCGTGAGAATCGTATCATATGATATCAATGATGCAAGGCTATCCATTCAAGAATTCCAACGGTTTGATAGAGTGTTCACAAGGATAGATGGTCTTGGTCCCTATGTATGGATGACGAGAAGGGAGTTCTATGCCTTGCATGGGAACATATGCACCTTGAAGGAGCTCTCAATTGGGCAACACCATGCTTGGATGATAGCTTGGAGCGTCGGAAGACTAACTAAGCGAGGAAGAGCAATTAAAGGTGTGCTTCATTCGGCGAGCTGACTTCCACATCGGCCACTCGCCAAACTTCCTTGGCGTGTGTACCAAGATCGCCAACTGGCCCAAGGAGCTATGTATGGGAAAGAAGCACATTGGGTGAGCTGAAAACCATTGGCGAATCGCCAAGTGGATTGGGCGATAGTACCCAGACCGATTAAAGTTCCAGTAATTTCTCAGCGAATACAAGGAACAGGATTCATCGCCGAGTATTTTGGGTGATTCGCCGAGCCATTAGGCGAACTTGACTTGGCTCAACCATTAGCCATTTCACGTCACTTTTGGGCCTATCTATGTAATAAATCCTAACACTATAAATAGGTGTCTTAGGGTTTCATCTCAGGAAAATTGATTTTCAATATTGTGGTTGTAAATTTAAATTTATTGTGTGAGTGTTGAATGCTTGGTAAGCTTTTGTTGAACCTTATTTAGAAATGAGGCGTGATTGGGATATCGATTCCCTTGAGGTTTCAGTAAGAGTTAGGTGCTTCTTGTTGGATTAACGAGGTGAGCTCTTTGGGTTTAATATATTCTTAGGTTGCTCTTTGTTTACTCTTTTTGTTTATATCTATTTATCCAGGTTTGGTGCTTGTTAGGATCTAGATTGGACGTTATTGGATTTAATACATCCTTTAGTTGCCAATTGTTTCTTATCTTGTGTCTCTTCTT
>NW_006239933.1:23475-28004 GCF_000226075.1 Solanum tuberosum
GCTCTTGGTTATGGGTGGATGACGAGGAGGGAGTTCCATGCCTTATATGGGAACATATGCACCTTGAAGGAGCTCCTAGTTGGGCAACACCATGCTTGGATAATAGCTTGGAACGTGGGATTCCTAACTAAACAAGGAGGGGCAATTGAAGATGTGCTCCATTCGGCGAGTTGACTTCCAAATTGGCGACTCGCCAAACCTCTTTTGCGAGGGTTCTAAGATCGCCAACTTGCCCAAGGGGCTATGAAGGGGAAAGATGTTCATTAGGCGAGCTTAAGACCATTATAAATCGCCAATTAGATCGAGCGACGTTAACCAGACCGCCCAAAATTCAAGTTGTTCCCCAGCGAAGGCAAGGAATAGGATTCCTCGCCGAGTATTTTGGGTGCATCGCCGAGCCATTTGGCGAGCCCGACTTTGCTCTCCCATTAGACATTTCGGGTCACTTTTGGACCCATCTATGTAATAAGTCCTAACACTTTGAATAGGTGTCTTAGGGTTTCATTTTAGGGTAGATTAATTTTGAATATTGTGGTTGTAAATATAAACTCCTTGTGTGAGTGTTGAAAGATTGGTAAGATTTAGGTGAACCTTGTTTAGAAACGAGGGTTGCTTGGGATATCGATTCACTTGATGTCTTCGTAGGAGTTAGGTGCTTCTTGTTGAATTAACCAGGTTAGGTCTTTAGGTTTAATAGACCCTTAGGTTTCTCTATGTTTCCTCTTTTTGTTTCTATCTATTTATCCAGATTTGGTGCTTGTTAGCATCTAAATTGGACGTTATTGGATTTAATACATCCTTTAGTTGCCAATTGTTTCTTATCTTGTGTCTCTTTTTCTATCTTTCTTGTTTTCTCTATCATCGTGTCTCTCGTGAGAATCGTATCATTTGATATCAATGATGCAAGGCTATCCATTCAAGAATTTAACGGTTTGATAGAGTGTTCACAAGGATAGAGGGTCTTGGGCCCTATGGATGGATGACGAGAAGGGAGTTGCATGCCTTGCATGGGAACATATGCACCTTGAAGGAGCTCTCAGTTGGGCAACACCATGATTGGATGATAGCTTGGAGCATCGGAGGACTAACTAATCGAGGAGGAGCAATTGAAGGTGTGCTTCATTCGGCGAGCTGACTTCCATATCGGCGACTAGCGAAACCTCCTTGGCGTTTGTTCTAAGATCGCCAACTGGCCCAAGGAGCTATGAATGGGAAATATGCACATTGGGCGAGCTGAAGACCATTGGCGAATCACCAAGTGGATTGGGCGATGGTCCGCAGACCTCCGAAAGTTCCAGTAGTTCCCCAGCGAAGGCATGGAACAGGATTCATCGCTGTGTATTGGGCACATCGCCGATCCATTAGGCGAACCTGGCTTGGCTCGCTTATTAGCCATTTTGGGTCAGTTTTGCGCCCATCTATGTAATAAGTCCTAACACTATAAATAGGTGTCTCAGGGTTTCATTTTAGGAAGATTGATTTTGAATATTGTGGTTGAAAACGTAAACTCATTGTGTGAGTGTTGAAAGCCTGGTAAGCTTTTGTTGAACCTTCTTTAGAAATGACGCTTGCTTGGGATATCGATTCTTTTGAGGTCTTCATAAGAATTAGGTGCTTCTTGTTGGATTAACGAGGTGTACGTCTTTGGGTTTAATATACTCTTAGGTTGCTCTTTGTTTCCTCTTTTTGTTTCTATCTCTACATCCAAATTTGGTGCTTGTTAGGATCTAGGTTGGAGGTTATTGGATTTAATATGTCCTTTATCTGCCAATTGTTTCTTATCTTGTGTCTCTTCTTCTATCTTTCTTATTTTCTGTTGTTTATCATCGTTTCTCTCGTGGGAATCATATAATTTGGTATCAATGATGCAATACAAATTGCCTCAAAGATATCCATTCACGAATTTCAACGCTTTGAACTCGTTCACAAGGTTGGAAGCTCTTGGGTATGGATGGATGACAAGGAGGAAGTTCCATGCCTTGTATGGGAACACATGCACCTTGAAAGAGGTTCCAGTTGGGCAACGCCATGCTTGGATAATAGCTTGGAGCGTGGGAGGCCTAACTAAGCAAGGAGTAGCAATTGAAGATATCCTCCATTCGGCGAGCTGACTTCCAAATTGGCGACTCGCCAAACCTCTTTGGCGAGGGTTCCAAGATCGCCAACTTGCCCAAGGAGCTATGAAGGGGAATGATGTTCATTAGGCGAGCTTAAGACCATTATAAATCGCCAATTGGATTGGGCGACGTTAACCAGACCGCCCAAAGTTCAAGTAGTTCCCCAGCGAAGGCAAGGCTATGATTCCTCGCCGAGTATTTTGGGTTCATCGCCGAGCCATTTGGCGACCCCGACTTTGCTCTCCTATTAGCCATTTCGGGTCACTTTTGGGCCCATCTATGTAATAAGTCCTAACACTTTGAATAGGTGTCTTAGGGTTTCATTTTAGGGAGATTTAATTTTGAATATTGTGGTTGTAAATATAAACTCCTTGTGTGAGTGTTGAAAGATTGGTAAGATTTAGGTGAACTTTGTTTAGAAACGAGGGTTGCTTGGGATATCGATTCACTTGATGTCTTCGTAGGAGTTAGGTGCTTCTTGTTGGATTAACGAGGTGAGGTCTTTAGGTTTAATAAACCCTTAGGTTTCTCTATGTTTCCTCTTTTTGTGTCTATCTATTTATCCAGATTTGGTGCTTGTTAGGTTCTATATTTGAGGTTATTTGATTTAATACATTCTTTAGTTGCCAATTGCTTCTTATCTTGTGTCTACTCTTCTATCTTTCCTATTTTCCATTCACGAATTTCAACGATTTGAAGTCATTCACAAGGATAGAAGTTCTTGGGAATGGATGGATGACGAGGACGGAGTTCAATGCCTTGCATGGGAACACATGCACCTTGAATGAGGTTCCAGTTGGGCAACACCACGCTTGGATGATAGCTTGGAGCATGGGAGGACTAACTAAGCGAGTAGGAGCAATTGAAGATGTGCTTCATTCGGCGAGCTGACTTCGACATCGGTGACTCGCCAAACCTACTTTGTGGGTGTTCCAAGATCGCAAACTATCCCAAGGAACTATGCAGGAGAAAGATGCTCATTAGGCGAGCTGAAGGCCATTGGCGAATCGCCAAGTGGATTGGGCGATAGTGCCCAGACCGCCCAAATTTCCAGTAGTTTCCAAGCGAATACAAGGAACAGGATTCATCGCCGAGTATTTTGGGTGATTCGCCGAGCCATTAGGCGAACCTGACTTGGTTCACCCATTAGCCATTTCAGGTCACTTTTGGGCCTATCTATGTAATAAGTCCTAACATTATAAATAGGTGTCTTAGGGTTTCATCTTAGGAAAATTGATTTTGAATATTGGGGTTATAAACCTAAACTTATTGTGTGAGTGTTGAAAGATTGGTAAGCTTTTGTTGAACCTTATTTAGAAATGAGAGGTGATTGGGATATCGATTCCCTTAAGGTTTTTGTAAGAGTTTGGTCCTTCTTGTTGGATTAACGAGGTTAGGTCTTTGGGTTTAATATATTCTTAGGTTGCTCTTTGTTTCCTCTTTTTGTTTCTATCTATTTGTCCAAATTTGGTGCTTGTTAGGATCTAGATTGGAGGTTATTGGATTTAATACATCCTTTAGTTGCCAATTGCTTCTTATCTTGTGTCTACTCTTCTATCTTTCCTATTTTCCATTCACGAATTTCAACGATTTGAAGTCATTCACAAGGATAGAAGTTCTTGGGAATGGATGGATGACGAGGACGGAGTTCAATGCCTTGCATGGGAACACATGCACCTTGAAGGAGGTCCCAGTTGGGCAACACCACGCTTGGATGATAGCTTGGAGCATGGGAGGACTAACTAAGCGAGTAGGAGCAATTGAAGATGTGCTTCATTCGGCGAGCTGACTTCCACATCGGCGACTCGCCAAAACCTCCTTTGCGAGTGTTCCAAGATCGCCAACTGGCCCAAGGAGCTATGAATGGGAAAGAAGCTCATTGGGCAAGCTGAAGACCATTGGCGAATCGCTAGATGTGCTTCATTCAGCCAGATGACTTCCAAATTGGCGACTCGCCAAACCTCCTTGGCGAGGGTTCCAAGATCGCCAACTGGCCCAAAGAGCTATGAAGGGGAAAGATGCTCATTACGCGAGGTTTAGACCATTATGAATCGCCAATTAGATTGGGCGACGTTAACCAGACCGCCCAAAGTTTCAGTACTTCCCCAGCGAAGGCAAGGAACAAGATTCCTTATCGAGTATTTTAGGCGCATCGCCGAGCCATTTGGCGAGCCCAACTTTGCTCTCCCATTAGCCATTTCTGGTCACTTTTGGTCCCATCTATGTAATAAGTCCTAACACTATGAATAGGTGTTTTAGGGTTTCATTTTAGGGTGATTAATTTTGAATGTTGTGATTGTAAACCTAAACTCCTTGTGTTAGTGTTGAAAGCTTGGTAAGCTTTTGTTGAACCTTATTTAGAAATGAGGCGTGATTGGGATATCGATTCACTTGAGGTTTCAGAACGAGTTA
>NW_006239933.1:28040-34782 GCF_000226075.1 Solanum tuberosum
AATTTCAACGCTTTGATGGGGTGTTCACAAGGATAGAGGCTCTTGGGCCGTATGGATGGATGACGATGCTTGGAGCGTGGGAGGACTAATTAAGCGAGGAGGAGCAATTAAAGGTGTGCTTCATTCGGCGAGCTGACTTCGACATGGGCGACTCGCCAAACTTCCTTGGCGTGTGTACCAAGATCGCCAACTGGCCCAAGGAGCTATGTATGGGAAAGAAGCACATTGGGTGAGCTGAAGACCATTGGCGAATCGCCAAGTGGATTGGGCGATAGTACCCAGACCGATTAAAGTTCCAGTAATTTCCCAGCGAATACAAGGAACATGATTCATCGCCGAGTATTTTGGGTGATTCGCCGAGCCATTAGGCGAACCTGACTTGGCTCACCGATTAGCCATTTCAGGTCACTTTTGGGCCTTTCTATGTAATAAGTCCTAACACTATAAATAGGTGTCTTAGGGTTTCATCTTAGGAAAATTGATTTTGAATATTATGGTTGTAAATTTAAACTTATTGTGTGAGTGTTGAATGCTTGGTAAGCTTTTGTTGAACCTTATTTAGATATGAGGCGTGATTGGGATATTGATTCCCTTGAGGTTTCAGTAAGAGTTAGGTGCTTCTTGTTGGATTAACGAGGTTAGGTCTTTGGGTTTAATATATTCTTAGGTTGCTCTTTGTTTCCTCTTTTTCTTTCTATCTATTTGTCCAAATTTGGTGCTTGTTAGGATCTAGATTAGAGGTTATTGGATTTAATACATCATTTAGTTGCCAATTGTTTCTTATGTTGTGTCTCTTCTTCTACCCTTCTTATTTTCTGCCGTTTATCATCGTTTCTCTCGTGAGAATCATATAATACGGTATCAATGATGCAATTCAAATATCCTCAAGTCTATCCATTCACGAATTTCAACTCTTTGATGTGGTGTTCACAAGGATGGAGGCTCTTGGGCCCAATGGATGGATGATGAGGAGGGAGTTCCATGCCTTGCATGGGAACATATGCACCTTGAAGGATCCTCCCAGTTTGGCAACACCATGCTTGGTTGATAGCTTGGAGCGTGGGAAGCCTAACTAAGCAAGGAGGAGCAATTGAAGATGTGTTTCATTCGGCCAGCTGACTTCCAAATTGGCGACTCGCCAAACCTCCTTGGCGAGGGTTCCAAGATCGCCAACTGGCCCAAGGAGCTATGAAGGGGAAATATGCTCATTAGGCGAGCTTGAGACCATTGTGAATCAATAATTAGATTGGGCGACGTTAACCAGACCGCCCAAAGTTTCAGTACTTCCCCAGCAAAGGCAAGGAACAGGATTCCTCAACGAGTATTTTAGGCGCATCGCCGAGCCATTTGGCGAACCCGAGTTTGCTCTCCCATTAGCCATTTCGGGTCACTTTTGGGCCCATCTATGTATTAAGTCCTAACACTATGAATAGGTGTCTTAGGGTTTCATTTTAGGGTGATTAATTTTGAATACTGTGCTTGTAAACCTAAACTCCTTGTGTGAGTATTGAAAGCTTGGTAAGATTTTGTTGAACCATGTTTAGAAACGAGGGTTGCTTGGGATATCAATTCCCTTGAGGTCTTCGTAGGAGTTAGGTGCTTCTGGTAGAATTAACGAGGTCAGGTCTTTGAGTTTAATATACCCTTAGGTTGCTATATGTTTCCTCTTTTTGTGTCTATCTATTTATGTATATTTGGTGCTTGTTAGGATCTAGATTGGACGTTATTGGATTTAATACATCCTTTAGTTGCCAATTGTTTCTTATCTTGTGTCTCATCTTCTATCTCTCTTGTTTTCCGCTATTTATCATCGTGTCTCTCGTGAGAATCTTATCATTTGACATCAATGATGCAAGGCTATCCATTCAAGAATTTCAACGGTTTGATAGAGTGCTCGCAAGGATAGAGGTTCTTGGGCCCTATAGATGGATGACGAGAAGGGAGTTGCATACCTTGCATGGCTTGGCTCGCTTATTAGCCATTTCGGGTCAATTTTGCGCCCATCTATGTAATAAGTCCTAACACTATAAATAGGTGTCTCAGGGTTTCATTTTAGGGAGATTGATTTTGAATATTGTGGTTGGAAACGTAAACTCGTTGTGTGAGTGTTGAAAGCCTAGTAGGCTTTTGTTGAACCTTCGTTAGAAATGACGCTTGCTTGGGATATCGATTCTTTTGAGGTCTTCATAAGAATTAGGTGCTTCTTGTTGGATTAACGAGGTGAGGTCTTTGGGTTTAATATACTCTTAGGCTGCTCTTTGTTTCCTCTTTTTGTTTCTATCTCTACATCCAAATTTGGTGCTTGTTAGGATCTACGTTAGAGGTTATTGGATTTAATATATCCTTTATTTGCCAATTGTATCTTATCTTGTGTCTCTTCTACTATCTTTGTTATTTTATGTTGTTTATCATCGTTTCTCTCGTGGGAATCATATAATTTGGTATCAATGATGCAATACAAATTGCCTCAAAGATATCCATTCACGAATTTCAACACTTTGAACTCGTTCACAAGGTTGGAATCTCTTGGGTATGGATGGATGACAAGGAGGAAGTTCCATGCCTTGTATGGGAACATATGCACCTTGAAGGAGGTCCCAGTTGGGCAACACCATGCTTGGATAATATCTTGGAGCGTGGGAGGCCTAACTAAGCAAGGAGGAGCAATTGAAGATGTGCTCCATTCGGCGAGCTGACTTCTATATTGGCGACTCGCCAAACCTCTTTGGCGAGGGTTCCAAGATCGCCAACTTTCCCAAGAAGCTATGAAGGGGAAAGATGTTCATTAGGCGAGCTTAAGACCATTATAAATCGCCAATTGGATTGGGTGACGTTAACCAGACCGCCCAAAGTTCAAGTAGTTTCCCTGCGAAGGCAAGGAACAGGATTCCTCGCCGAGTATTTTAGGTGCATCGACGAGCCATTTGGCGAGCACGACTTTGCTCTCCCATTAGCCATTTCGGGTCACTTTTGGGCCCATCTATGTAATAAGTCCTAACACATTGAATAGGTGTGTTAGGGTTTCATTTTAGGGAGATTAATTTTGAATATTGTGGTTGTAAATATAAACTCCTTGTGTGAGTGTTGAAAGATTTGTAAGATTTAGGTGAACCTTGTTTAGAAATGAGGGTTGCTTGGGATATCGATTCACTTGATGTCTTCGTAGGAGTTAGGTGCTTCTTGTTGAATTAACGAGGTGAGCTCTTTTGGTTTAATAAACCCTTAAGGTTTCTCTATGTTTCCTCTTGTTGTTTCTATCTATTTATCCATATTTGGTGCTTGTTAGGATCTAAATTGGAGGTTATTGGATTTAATACATCCTTTAGTTGCCAATTGTTTCTTATCTTGTGTTTCTTCGTCTATCTTTCTTATTTTCTGTTGTTTATCATCGTTTCTCTCGTGGGAATCATATAATTTGGTATCAATGATGCAATACAAATGGCCTCAACGCTATCCATTCACGAATTTAAACGCTTTGAACTCGTTCACAAGGATGGAAGCTCTTGGTTATGGGTGGATGACGAGGAGGGAGTTCCATGCCTTATATGGGAACATATGCACCTTGAAGGAGCTCCTAGTTGGGCAACACCATGCTTGGATAATAGCTTGGAACGTGGGATTCCTAACTAAACAAGGAGGGGCAATTGAAGATGTGCTCCATTCGGCGAGGTGACTTCCAAATCGGCGATTCGCTAAACCTCCTTGGCGAGTGTTCCAAGATCGCCAATTGGCCCAAGAAGCTATGAATGGGAAAGATGCTCATTGGGCGAGCTTAAGACCATTATCAATTGCCAATTGGATTGGGCGATGGTCCGTAGACCGTCCAAAGTTCCAGTAGTTCCCCAGCGAAGGCATGGAACATGATTCCTCGCCGAGTATTTGGGGCATCGCCGAGCCATAAGGCCAAACCGACTTGGCTCTCCCTTTAGCCAATTCGGTTCACTTTTGGGCTCATCTATGTAAAATGTCCTAACACTATGAATAGGTGTCTTAGGGTTTCATTTTAGGGAGATTAATTTTGAATCTTGTGGTTGTAAACATAAACTCCTTGTGTGAGTGTTGAAATATTGGAAAGATTTTGTTGAACCTTGTTTAGAAACGAGGGTTGCTTGGGATATCGATTCCCTTGATGTCTTCGTAGGAGTTAGGTGCTTCTTGTTGGATTAACTAGGTGACGTCTTTGGGTTTAATATAACCTTAGGTTGCTCTATGTTTCCTCTTGTTGTGTCTTTCTATTTATCCAGATTTGGTGCTTGTTAGGATCTCAATTGGATGTTATTGGATTTAATACATCCTTTAGTTGCCAATTGTTTCTTATCTTGTCTCTCTTCTTCTATCCTTCTTGTTTTCTGCTGTTTATCATCGTTTCTCTCGTGAGAATCATATCATTTGGTATCAATGATGCAATACAAATTGCCTCAAGGCTATCCATTCAAGAATTTCAACGATTTGATAGAGTGTTCACCCAGATGGTCTTGGGCCCTATGGATGGATGACGAGAAGGGAGTTGCATGCCTTGCATGGGAACATATGCACCTTGAAGGAGCTTTCAGTTGGGGAACACCATGCTTGGATGATAGCTTGGAGCGTCGGAAAGACTAACTAAGCGAGGAAGAGCAATTGGAGGTGTGCTTCATTCGGCGAGCTGACTTCCACATCGGCGACTCGCAAAACCTCCTTAGCGTGTGTTCCAAGATCGCCAACTGGCCCAAGGAGCTATGAATGGGAAATATGCAAATTGGGCGAGCTGAAGACCATTGGTGAATCACCAAGTGGATTAGGCGATAGTCCGCAGACCTCCCAAAGTTCCAGTAGTTCTTCAGCGAAGGCATGGAACAGGATTCCTGTTCCAAGATCGCCAATTGGCCCATGAATCTATGAACGGGAAAGATGCTCATTGGGCGAACTTAAGACCATTATCAATCGCCAATTGGATTGAGCGATGGTCCGTAGACCGTCCAAAGTTCCAGTAGTTCCCCAGCGAAGGAATGGAACAGGATTCCTCGCCGAGTATTGGGCGCATCGCCGAGCCACTGGGCGAACCCGACTTGGCTCTCGCATTAGCCAATTCGGGTCACTTTTGGGCCCATCTATGTAATAAGTCCTAACACTATGAATAGGTCTCTTAGGGTTTCATTTTAGGGAGATTAATTTTGAATCTTGTGGTTGTAAACATAAACTCCTTGTGTGAGTGTTGAAATATTGGAAAGATTTTGTTGAACCTTGTTTAGAAACGAGGGTTGCTTGGGATATCGATTCCCTTGATGTCTTCGTAGGAGTTAGGTGCTTCTTGTTGGATTAACTAGGTGACGTCTTTGGGTTTAATATAACCTTAGGTTGCTCTATGTTTCCTCTTGTTGTGTCTTTCTATTTATCAAGATTTGGTGCTTGTTAGGATCTAAATTGGAGGTTATTGGATTTAATACATCCTTTAGTTGCCAATTGTTTCTTATCTTGTGTCTCTTTTTCTATCTTTCTTGTTTTCTGCTATTTATCATCGTCTCTCTCGTGAGAATCGTATCATTTGATATCAATGATGCAATACAGATTGCTTCAAGGCTATCCATTCACGAATTTCAACGATTTGATGGAATGTTCACAAGGATAGAGGATCTTGGGCCCAATGGATGGATGATGAGAAGGGAGTTCCATGCCTTAAGCACGGGAACAGATGCACCTTGAAGGATCTCTCAGTTGGGCAACACCATGCTTGGATGATAGCTCGGAGCGTGGGAGGACTAACTAAGCGAGGAGGAGCAACTGAAGGTGTGCTTCATTCGTCGAGCTGACTTCCACATCGGCGACTCGCCAAAACCTCCTTTGCGAGTGTTCCAAGATCGCCAACTGGCCCAAGGAGCTATGAATGGGAAAGAAGCTCATTGGGCAAGCTGAAGACCATTGGCGAATCGCCAAGTGGATTGGGCGATGGTCTGCAGACCGCCCAAAGTTCCAGTACTCCCCCAGCGAAGGCATGGAATAGGATTCCTCGCCGAGTATTGGGCGCATCGCCGAGCCATTAGGCGAACCTGACTTGCCCCGCCTATTAACAATTTCGGGTCAGTTTTGGGCCAATATATGTAATAAGTCCTAACACTATAAATAGGTGTCTTAGGTTTCATTTTAGAAAGATTGATTTTGAATATTGTTGTTGGAAACTTAAACTCATTGTGTGAGTGTTGAAAGCCTGGTAAGCTTTTGTTGAACCTTGTTTAGAAACTACGCTTGCTTGGGATATCGATTCCCTTGAGGTCTTCATAAGAGTTAGGTGCTTCTTGTTGGATTAAAGAGGTGAGGTCTTTGGGTTTAATATATTCTTAGGTTGCTCTTTGTTTACTCTTTTTGTTTATATCTATTTATCCAGGTTTGGTGCTTGTTAGGATCTAGATTGGATATTATTGGATTTAATATCTCCTTTAGTTGCCAATTGTTTCCTATCTTGTGTTTCATTCAGGAATTTCAACGCTTTGATGGGGTTTTCACAAGGATAGAGGCTCTTGGGCCGTATGGATGGATGACGATGCTTTGGGCGTCGGAGGACTAACTAAGCGAGGAGGAGCAATTGAAGGTGTGCTTCATTCAACGAGCTGACTTCCAAATTGGCGACTCGCCAAACCTCTTTGGCGAGGGTTCCAAGATCGCCAGCTTGCCAAAGGATCTATGAAGGGGAAAGATATTCATTAGGTGAGCTTAAGACCATTATAAATCGCCAATTGGATTGGGCGACGTTAACCAGACCGCCTAA
>NW_006239934.1:0-5828 GCF_000226075.1 Solanum tuberosum
GCTTGGCCTGATACTATAATATGTATCCAACAGGTAAGCCCTATGTTACAACAGATGAGTCATCTGGTGCAGCAGATGACTCATCAGTTGCAATAAATGACTTATCTATTAGGACAAGCTTCTGGTTCAATCTCAGCTTGACATGGTATTGTAATATGTATCCAACAGGTAAGCTATCTGTTGCAACAGATGACTTACCTGTTGGGTACGCAGCTGTAAATTATTGAAGAAACACTCAAACTACCAGAATAAAAAATTAAAGTACAAATCATTAGTTTACTTACCAAAATCACCTATAATGTAATGCCCAATGATATAGGAATGAAAATTGGTCTGATAGCAGCAGTACAATGTGAATATCAACTGAAGAAGAAGAAAATGATGAATAACCAGAAGAAGATGGTGATGAACAAGAAGAAGAAGAATGATGATAATGAAGAAGAAGAGCAACAACAATGGAAGAATAAGCAAGAGAGAAAAAGAAAAAAAGGTGAGCCGTTGGTGCCCTTTTTTTCCCTCAATTTCTTATTATTTAGGGTTTTATATTAGATGGGCTAAAGTGTAAAATAAAAAAATCTTGGGGATGAAAAGTTCAGCCCCTTAATTCTTAATTTAAAAATTGTCACCCCTACTCAATAATTAAGACTTGAGTCATCTACACCTAATTTTGGAATTTTTCTATAACCCTTAATTCATTGTTTTTCAATATTTTATTATTATTTCTATTGTTTTCTAATTAACATATTATTTTACATATAATGTCATTAATTAAATATATAATATTCATAATTCTTTTTAAATGTAATATAATATTTTAAAAATATATTATTTAATATATACTACTTTCATCCCGAATTAGTAGTATTTAAATTTTTTCTAATTTTCGTCAATAATATAATTTGATTTTATTATTAATTTTCACTATAAAGAATACACAAAATTAAAAGGAAAAAGGGACAAATATGCTCCCGAATTATTGTAAATGGTATACAAATACCCTCCGTTATACTTTTCGGTCATTAGTGCCCCTGTCGTCCAAAAAGCAGAGCACATTTGCCCCTCACTCTGACGGAACAATAATTAGTGACACGTGACACAATCCTACGGCTTAATCCGATTTGACCAATTAATTAACACGAAAATTAAAAATTCCACCCGTATCCACCCACTTAACCCACTCACACTTAAACTAATCCAACCAAAAATCTAAAAGAAAAATCCCCAATTCTTCTCTTTAATATTTTTCCCCTTTATTTCTTCTCTCTTCTTTATTTGAATCATCCTCTTCAAATTAACCATACTTTTTCCTACACTTCTCTCAGGTAAATTTCTCTTATGATTTTGCAAATTTACTATTTTTGTGTTGGATAAAATTAGTTGACCGACTCCGTTGAACCTCAAGTTAGTTTAGAAAAATTGATTTGTGTATAGTATGATTTTGTTATGATGGAGGTATAACAAAGTAGTATATACTATTAGGCCTATGATATGCTTTGTTTTCCATCGTTTTTTTGAAGCTCGAATTTTTGTTGTATTAAATTATGCGTAGATCTGTGAAAAAATTGAAGAAATCATCTGATTTTCTCGACATTCCAGTAAGTTTTGTTGAGATGGAAATTTAATAAGCTAAAATTTATGAATTTTTGACATGATTTGAAGTTGTTTTTGTTTTTTCAGATCCACATTTCTCTAAAAAAAAATTATTTGATGCAGTTTGTCGGCGTTTATTCCTTCACCACTGTATACTGAAGTTGGGGGAAAATTTACCTCTATGAAGGAGTCCAGTGCAGAAAATCGGTTAATATTTGTGTTGGTAATGGGGTATTGGGTGGCTTAAATGGGTCATTGGGTGGGTTTTTAAATTTTCAGGTTAATTAATTGGTCAAACCGGGTTGAGCTGTAGGATTGCGCTACGTGTCACTAAATATTCTTCTGTTAGAGTGAGGGGCAAATGTGCTCTGCTTTTTGGACGGCAGGGGTACTAATGACCGAAAAGAATGACGGAGGGTATTTGTATACCATTTACGATAGTTCGGGGGTATATTTGTCCTTTTTCCAAATTAAAATGAAATGATTAAAAATGTTAATTTAAAAATACAATACATAATATGATAATGAAAAATACAAGATAACAATACAGTACATAACATAATAATTTAAATACAAGATAAAATACAATCATAATAATTAATTCGCGATGAAACAAGAATCATACCGAAATGATGTTGAACGTGCATTCGGAGTTTTGCAATCACGTTTTGCAATTATTGCAGGACTATCACATTTTTGGAGAAAGGAATTGTTACATGATATAACGACTACATGTATTATACTGCACAACATGATAATTGAAGATGAACGTTATCTTAATGCACCAATTCAAGATGTCGTAGAGGCTCCAACGACAGAAATGGTGGTAGATGAAAGTTCCGATTTGAACAATTTTTTAGCTAGACATAAAAAAAATTAAGGACAAAAATGCTCATTGTGAACTCCGCAATGCATAAATAGAGCATTTATGGGAGCTACGTAATAATTTCGAAAATGAGTGTTTATGTAATGTTTATGTAATTATAGTTCACTTTTATTTGAATTTTTCCATTAATTTGTATATTATATAATATTTTCGTGCAATTTATGTTATTTAAAAATTTAGAATAAAATATAATTTTATATTAAATAAAAAAATTAAAAAAAATTAAATTTTATATCACATGAAAATTATATAAAGTAATTATTGGGAAAAAGAAATAAAGAATGCATAATATGAAATAGATATAATAATATAATATTCAGGAGAGAGAAAAAGATTTTTTTAGAGAGTAAAATAGAGAATTGGGTTGAAGTTGATGTCTAAAAAAATAGAGAACTCTATATTTAGAGAGTAAAATAGAGTGTAGGGTTGGGGGAGGGAGAAGGTGGGGGGACGAATCGGAGCGACAAAGGATTGAATCTCAATGGATCTATATTTAGTGAACTTTTGAGATAAATATTATTCTTTCTGTTTCATTTTATGTTTTCGCCATACTAATTTATGAGATAACATTATTTCATTCTAATTTACATGATATCTTTTTAATTTCAAATTTTAAATCAGTCTTAATTTGATTTTAATTTTAAAAAAATATTTTAAATTATTAATTATTATACCTAAATTTATGATCAAAGTTAAATTATTTTACTCTAGAAATTCAAAAAGAAGAAGATTTATTTGGGGGTAATATTAAAGGAATGGAATTTTAAATATTTATCATATTAAAGGTATGGATTTTTAATCATTTTTTAGATAAAATTATAAAGATGTAGTTTTTTTTCATATTAAAGTAACAATTTTACAAATTATATAACTATATAAAGTCGTAATTTTCTACCCATTATAATATAAAATTATCATGATGGGTAGATTTTTATCATTTTTATAGGTAAAAATTATGGAAAAACAATACGTGCTCATTCAGATTTTAGATTGGAAGCAAAAGTTATCATAAAAAAAGTTATAAATTTGATGAGCGAAAATGACCAAAATATCTTCACTTTTCAATTTAATGACAAATAACCAAACATATAAAAAAAATAATAGTTAAAATTTGATATTTTTTAAATTAATAAATATTTGATATATATAAACTAAAAAATTGAGAAGCTGGTGAGAGTGTTTAAGCTTTGTGGTAGTTCAATAATTTTCATCTACCAAATTACTATTTATTATTACATTGCACTATTGACGTTAAAAAGCAGTTCTTTGAAATATTTGTCCATAAATTCATATTACTTCAATGACAAATACAATTTTATGGTATGTACATTTTCAATGAAAGTTATCGATTCACGCTCTTAATATGGGTATACATCACACATTTTTTCAATTTAGCAACATTAATGTACCATAAGTTTAGCCGATAACTAGAAGTATTTAAAAGTTTTGTTAAGTGTAGTATTCAACTGGTAACGTCATGAAAAGAATGTCTAATTAATAATCTATGTCAAATATAAAAATTTCTCAAAATCATTCAGCTTAATAAAATCAAAAAACAAGATAACAGAACAATAACAATGACAAAGAGATATATATGCTTTTAAGAAACACAAATAATCCACAAAATTTACAATGAATTCCCTATATGCCTTACCTACACACAAAAAAAAAAAAAAGAAACAAAAGACAAAACAAAATATCAGAACACGGTAAACGAATTAAAAACAAAATTTAAGAAGAATTGGCCCACACGCTTATTACATTAATTAAAAAATACGTATTATTTCTCTAATACAATCAATACACATTTTAAAACATATTAAGCCTAATATTTGAGGTCGAGATATTTTTTCATGTAAAAATTATGATAGGGATATTTTTCTGTTTTGAAAACTACGATCTACATATATTATAACTAGTCAAATTAAATAGGAGTCATCCTAATTAATCCCAACACACACAAACCCACAAAACTCATCTCGCCCACCACATCCCATGTTGATTTAGAGAACTTTTCATATAATTTTTAAAATTATAAATTTTGTTATAAAATATTTGAAAAGTTTTTACTCGAATTCATAATCAAAATAAAATATGTTGACCCTCATACTAACTCTGCACCCCTTCACATAAATTGAAACAGAAAAAGTACTACTAAATAAAATTACTCAGATTTTAACAACTAATAAGATTATATAATTATAAATCAATAGTTTCACGGCCATTAGCGCAACTCACACTTTTTAATAACACAAGACTTAGAAATATAAATAAATACGAATTACAAACACACACACATAAACACACACAATCACACATTCCATGCACGAAATAACAACAATGTTCTCAAAATCTTACATGAGCTAACTTAGAAATTCATGAAGAAGTTACATGAAAACATTAAGAAGAATAGCATAAACAAAGCCTAAACTCCTATAAATACCTCAACATATATATGAACTCCTCAAAGCATCACAACATAAAGCAACAAAACAATAATACACTATACTTCCTCATATTTAATTAATTATTTTATTTGTAAGAGAAGAGATATGGAGAATAATGGAAAGGGCAAAGTAGACACATCAAACAATGGAAGTGTGTTTCCAAAGAAAGATAAGAAGTCAGTGAACGCAATGGCTATTGAAAGGATAGGTAAAACTATGGTGTCCACTTTCAAGAATGATAAGAAGAAGATTATCCCCTCTGATGGCACATCTTAGTCCCCTTACGATAATCAACTTGCTTTTAAGATTGTGCTAATATTATTGAATAATGTATTTATTTGATTCTAATGTATTTCAAGGGTTTAACTTATATACATCTCCAGTATTATAAAGAATAATGTTTGCATTGGTTACCTTATTTACTATATTGTTCATGATGTATATAAGTTAAATTCATTTAATAAACTATATATGATGTAGTATTTTTTTTTCTTATGAGAGTGATATTTTCTTTGTTTAATTAACACCTTTAAGCATGTTGTAAGTTGTAACACGAGTTTTCGTTTCCATTTGTTAATTTCCCTCTTCAATAGTGTAATTTCATTGTTAACAAAAAACTATACTAAAGTGAAGTACTTGGATTTTGAGAAGGAAAAATCACCCCATATACACATTTAAGAGTCAATATTACAGGTTTTAAATCTACTTTTAAAAAATTCTTGCTTATAACAGTTTAATTACGGGTTATAACATATCACTAATTATTTATAAATTAATTAAATTTTACTTTATTAAATAAGTAATTTTTTATAATTTTATGTTCTTATTAAATTATTTAAATAAAGAATACCCCATAATTATCTCTTACACAATTATAGGGATTTACATTGATTATAGTTCCTTTT
>NW_006239934.1:6179-19366 GCF_000226075.1 Solanum tuberosum
CCCCTCCCCCGCCTAAAATTGTTGAAAATCCGGCGAATATTCAAAATCCAGCGATGGATGGTTCATCTAAGTTGAAGGAGCGACAAAGAGAGAAAAAAAAAGGTCATCCCTGCAACTCAAAAGGCGAAGAAGAGGAAGGGGAAAGTTGTTGAAACCCCTTCTAATTCCGATTTTGATTTTGTTACTGAAATCAAAAAGAAAAAAAACAAATGTAGAAGTTGGAGCATCTTCAAAACCATCAACAAGAAGACACAAAAGTATTTTTTTTAACTTTTGGACAATTTTTTTTGCGTTTAAGATTTGATGATATATAATATCATATGTTTCTTTCATGCAGATACCGTTTACATATGAATTACTGATTGCCTATTACAATTTCAAGATACTATTTTGAAAATATCAGTGTGTTTCCAAACTGTACATTTATTGGATGAAATCTGTATTAAATCTAATTAATATGTGTATGACTACGCTTGAATGTTTTGATTTTAAAATTTTTATGAATTGTGATATATCAGTATTATAAAGAATAATGTTTACATTGGTTACCTTCTTTACTATATTGTTCATGATGTATATAAGTTAAATTCATTTAATAAACTATATATGATGTAGTATTTTTTTTTCTTATGAGAGTGATATTTTCTTTGTTTAATTAACACCTTTAAGCATGTTGTAACACGAGTTTTCGTTTCCATTCGTTAATTTCCCTCTTCAATAGTGTAATTTCATTGTTAACTTTTAAATATAAACTAAAGTAAAGTACTTAGATTTTAAGAAATCTTAATAGCTCAATTAGTTGGTCCAATTTCTAATCCCTCTCCCATTTTTCCTTTACCCATTTTTTTTTCTAAAAAAATAATAGTAAAAGTTTCATTTTAATAAGAGGTGAAAATTTAGATAAATATTGAAATCGCGATCGTATAACGCCAAAGGGCTGTGACCGGCACTTTACGAACTCCTACGATCACGCTAAGCAAACTAACTACTTCTTCTGTTTATATGTCACCATTTTTTATTTCACATGTATTAAGAAATGAAGTTTCTATTTTAACCTTATATAAATTTTTTTGAAGTCAACTTTTCAATCAATGAATATTATTTAATTTATTTTGATTAATTAATTTGACCAATGAACATGAATTATTCACTTAGTTTTTCTATATTGGTCAAATGTATATTTTTAAGGCTAATAACTCACAAGGGTAAAATAGGAAGAATATTGTAATTTATTCATTAATTTTATGAAATAACAAGTATTATAGACCAACTATTTATAGTAAGGATGACATATAAAAAGGAGGAGAGAGTATCTTATTTACGATTCTATTCATACAATAACACAATATTAATACAACAACTTTAAGTTGCCTTTATTTTATGAAAGTAAAGAGGTTATTTAATTTCTGATAAAGCATCTTCTCAAGTAAAACATATATAAAAAAAAAGAATGGAAAGAAAATACAATGGATATTAAAAATTATAAAGCAGAAGAGATTAGTAGCAACCAAAAATAATTTGATAACCGAAGCAAATGAAATAATTAATTATAATAAAATTGAAGAATAAGATAGTAGAATAATGATAAGAGATACTCTCTCTGTATCATATTAGATGAACACTTTTATTTTACGTGGTAATTAAGAAATTATTATTATATTGATTAATTTTATTTTGTTCATATTAATTAGTCTCTTGAACGTTGACTCCGACAGGAAGCTCCCGAGAGGAAAAGAGAAGAAAATAATCAATGACATTATCCCAAGGCTCAAGCCAAAAGAAATTCTTGGGTCTTTAAAGTTTGTTTAAACTTCCAACGACGATACTAATTATAGGGGTAAAATAAGAAAAATTAATTAATTCTATCCTAATTTAGTAAGTGATCGAGTAATATGAGACAAATATTTTTAATAAGACATTTATTTATTATGAAATGGAGGGAGTATATGTTTTCAAGAAACACAGATAATTAATCCACAAAATTTACAATAAATCCCCTTTACACCTTACAAACACAAAAATACAAACAAATATGAGAACACGGTAAAGGAATTGAACACAACAAAATTTGAGAAGAATTGGCCCACACTCTTATTACATTAAATAAAATCCTTTGACGTATTATTTAGAGTATGTGTTTTATTTCTTTGAGGTCGAGATGTTTTTTCATGTACGTAAATATTATGGTAGGGACATTTTTCCGTTATGTAAATTACTATCTACATACTTATTATGAGTCAAATTAAATAGGGGTCATCTTAATTAATCCACACACCCACAAATTACCCACTCCTCCTCCAAATACACACACACACAACCCATGCAACAATATGATTTTCGCAAACTTTAAAAAATAAATATTAGCAGCTATGTTGACACGTAGAACTTTTCATGTAGTTTTCAATTTTATTTTAAAAAATATTTAAAGAGTCTATACCTGATTTCTTAATAAAAAATTAAAGTTGTTGACCCTTGTATTATGAACATCTTCACGTAAATTGAAGGAGAAAGAATTCTAAATAAAAATTTCTTTGATTTTAGAAAGTAATTTAGATTGTATTAAAAAATTAGCAACAGTTTGGTGGTGCATCACTACAAGCTCACACTTTTTAATAACACAAGACTTGAGATAAAAATAAATACAAATTCCAAACACACACAATCACACATTCCATGGAGGAAATAGACAATAATGTTCTCTCAATCTTACATGAGGTAACTTAGAAATTGAACAACAAATTACTTGAAAACATTAAGAAGAATACCATAAACAAAACCTAAACTCCTATAAATACCTCAACATATGAACTTCTCTAAGTATCACAACTTAAAGCAACAAAGCAATATATAATACACTACACTTGCTCATATTCATAATTATTTCTAAGAGGAGATATGGAGAATAATGGAAAGGACAAAGTAGGCACATCAAAGAATATTGGAAGTGGGTTCCCAAAGAAAGATAAGAAGTCAGTGAAGAAAATGGTTGTTGAAAAGATAGGCAAAGTTGTGGTGTCCACTTTCAAGAATGATAAGAAAAAAAATTAACCCCTCTGATGGCACCTCCTCTTAGTAGTTAGTCCCATATCTATAATGAATGAACTTGCCTTTTGGATTATGCTAATATTATTGAATAAATTAGTATTTATTTGATTCTGAAGCTTTCGAGGGTTTAACTTATATACATCGCCAGTATTATATAGAATAATGCTTACACTATTTATCTGATACTGTTGATGTATATAAGTTAAATTCATTAGTAACTATGGTGTAGTATTTTGTTTTTCAATGAGAGTGATTTTTCCTTTATTAATTAACCTTCAAGAATGTTATCAACTGTAACATGAGTCTTCGTTTCCGTTTGTTAGTTTTCTTCTTCTATAGTGTTATTCCGTTGTTAATTTCTCAATTTGAACTAAAGTGGAGTACTTGAATTTCGGGGAGTCTTATTACATATGTATTGAGTTGATTGATTATCTAAACTTTTACTTGAGGTTCGATTTTCCGACCTTAATTATAATCCTTCCCTCATTTCTGTTGGGAAAGGCAAGCACAAAATAAATGTGCACGACAGGGCAATAACGGAAAAAAACCCAAGTCAAAACTTTCCCTTCTATTTGAACCAAGAGAAGACAAAATAATGCAAGAAAAACACTGTTTGGGGCAGCAGACAAATCAACCAAGCAAGCAAAATAAATCAACACACGAGACACCAAATTTAACGTGGAAAACCTCTTTGGTGTGAAGAGTAAAAATCACAAGGCCAAAGCTCCACTAAAATCAACAAGAGTTACAAAAGTGTTCTCCAAAATGGCCACCAACAAAGTGTCAAACAATGAGCAACACAACTACAAGAAAGCACCAAAAACTAGAGAAATAAAAGAAGCAAAAACACCGAATACTCAGCTACTGTTCACAAGCAAAAATCTGGAGCTACAGGACTCCAAGTCACCCTCTCTCAGTTCCCAATCAAAGATTAAGTTGAAAGGAATAAGCTGTCCAAAAACTAGCTCAATCGTATAAGAAACTAAGCGGAAATCACAATTTGAAATTGGCTGCTAGGGCTTGTGCAAAAATCTGCACTCTCTCACTTTTCTCTCTATATGGCTGCTCTCACTCTCTAGTGATTCTTCAAAATAAGACCTAAAAAAAAGGTCATACATATGTACCATAATATTGGGCTTATGGGCAAAAGTGAGTTAGTCAAATTTGTGTTAAATTTATCCACAAAGGAAAGAACCAAAACCTTGGACTTTTATTTATCCACATAGGAAGGGAAAAAGAACCCAAAACCCAACAATTTCTCCTTCCTCATTCCCTATCCTCGTTATATATATATATATATTTTTTAAAAAGAACTCGAATTTTTATTTTAATATGAGGTGAGCATTTTAAAGATAAATATTGAAATCACTATATCCTATAATGCTGAAGGGTCCCCCTGTCACCGCCAGGAAATGTTGAGGCAACAAATTCAAAATGTCTAAATGATAACTCGAACCCCCAGTCTTAACATAGACTCGAACACGTGTCTCCACCCCAACTTGACCCCAATACCAACCCGACACGATCCTAGCCCCAATCCTCTATATTGATTCAATCCCACCATAGAACTTGACTCTCATCTCGACCCTAGCCTAACTCTAGCCCAGGATTTGAACACCGACCCCCACCCGCGACCCGACACCCAATGACGTTGATGTTAACATCGACTTGAGACCTACCCCCGATCTTGATCCCAAATTGAACCAATAATGAGAAAATTGAAAAATATGTAACTTCATGTCAAACACATCCGTTCTCTCAATCGTACCTGAACTAACTTAGAAATTCAACTAGAAATTACATAAATTGTTAATTTTAAAAGGTACTCTATGTATTAAGCATAAAGTTTTCAAGCAAAAGGTATAGACATGAAAAAATGAAGTTGAAATTAATAATTTGAGTGCGCATATCCCTGATTATTTGAGATTGAAGATACTTTTCCAGGTAAGATTATGAAAAAGGGATATGCTTCCTATAAAAAAAAATACGATGCGCTAGTAATGAAGATAGTGAAATTACATGGAAAAATAAAATCAATTTTCTCTATAATTGGTTAAGTATTCTTTTAAAATAAATTGAACATTTCCTAGAAATGTATAGCAAATTAATTAGAAGTCATCCTAATTAATCTACAAACCCACACAAACCTGTTACCCCAACAACACACACACAACCATGCAATATAAATAAATAAACTATATAGAAAATTAGTTTTCAGTAATTTAAATTAGCATGAAAATTAATTTCCTAGCTCATCCACACACACAATTTCTTAATAACACACATCACTTCACATTAGAATTAACAATCTGAAAGCACACACCCACATAAACATATATTCCATGCAAGAATTTTAAAAATAAAATAATAATTAGTTTTTGGTAATTTAGCTTGAACAATATACCTACGTAGTTTCCTTGGCTCAACCACACAAACAAGACTTAATTTCTTGGATAGTCATCTCAAGTTATGAAAATAACATACTATAACTTTTTTTTATTATTTGCACAACAAAATCATACAACAATTTTTTTTTTACTCAAACCCCAAACACCCACACTCACACATTCCATGCAAGAAATAATTAACAATCTTCTTTTTAATTAATCTTACATAAGCTAATTACTCAGAAATTCAACTAGAGTTGCATGAAAACTTTCATGACCATAAACAAAAGCCTCAAAACTCCTATAAATACCTCAACATATGCACTCCTCAAACACATCACAAATTAAAAGCAACAAAGCATTAATACACTTCCTCATATTCATAAGTTCTAAGAGAAGAGATTGTTGAAGTACTGTGTCATCATTTCATCTAAAAATTTAAGTTGTTACAAAGAACGACACAGTTTTATTTACTTATATATATATATATATATATATATATTATCAACAAAGATATGGAGAATAATGGAAAGGGCAAAGAAAGCACATCAAAGAATGGAAGTGTGATTCCAAAGAAAGACAAGAAATCAGTGAAGGCAATGAACTATTGAAAAGATAGGCAAAACTGTGGTGTCCACTTTCAAGAATGATAAGAAAAAGATTAACCCCTCTTATGGCACCTCCTCTTAGTCCCATGAACTTGTTTTTTTTTTGGATTGTGGTAATATTATTGAATAAAGTATTTATGTAATTCATATGTATTCTGATAGTTTAAATTATATACATTGACAATATTGTAAAGAATGTTTACATGATTTACCTGATACCTTACATACGATACTGCTGATGCATGTAAGTTAAATTCATCAATAAATTATTGTTTAGTATTATGTTATTTTTGTGATGTTAATTAGCCTACAAGCTAAGGACGTTGTATGTTGTTATAGAGTCTCCATTTTCGTTTATTTAATTTTCCTCCCCAATAATGTTACACCGTTGTTCATTTTTTTTAATGTTAAACTAAAGTGGACTACTCACATTTTTATTTTCAAATAGGGTGAAAATTTAAGGTAAATAATGAAATCACATTCTATAATGCCAAAGGAAACACTTACACACGCTAAATTTTCTTTGGTTATCTTATCGATATTTGTATTTCATACGCAACAACGCAATATTATGAAATCAATATATAAAATAGCAATGAAAATTATGAATATAGTAAGTAGTAACAAAATTCAGGGAACATCAAGCTGGCACACATTTTTTAAAACACATCTAGCTAGTTAACCGTCGAAAGATGAGTTATAATGTGAATTGAGAAATTGAAGAAAATAAGTTAAGAGGAAAATAAAGTTCATTTTTCTTTATCGATGATACTGAAGAAGAGATTTTTTGTGCTTTTAAATAGAAATACTTCTTTTAGCTATTTAAAAAGAGAGACGATTCAAAATTACCTCCCTTTCCAACGTCACCTTCGCATTTGTCGATGGCTATGACTTCGCCTTATTTGACACATTGAAAAACAAATTTTTCTTATTACTAAAAGCAGAAAGAATTCTTATATTTCTTTCTTTTTTATTTGCATAAGTTTTTCAAGTAAAAACAGTAAGTGTTATATGATTTACTTCGTTTTTTGAATTTCACTGAAGTTCTACAATATCAATTACCAGTATTGCTAAATAGTGTTTTATTTTATTTTGGAAGATATTATTCCAAATCTTGGACAAGTATAAAGAAATTAAATTCTTTAAGAAAATACAATATTCTGTAGGCTTGAAACTTTATTTTTCTTTGATTATTTTCATTTCTGTTTATATATTTACCTATTACCTCCCTAGACTATTTAATACCGTATTTTAAACATATATATTTGCCCACGTGGACATAAAAAAAAATGCAAAATTATAAATAGTAATGTGTCCACGTGGGCACATATATACCTTTAAAATACACTATTAAATAGTTCATGGGGTAAAAAATACAGTATTAAATAATGTAGGAAGGTAATAGGACCTTATGAAAGTTTAGTGTCGCAACAGCAAATCTGACCAAAGTTAAGATATTTTTCAGACCCTTATCCCTATATATTTTGATAGTAGAAATAATAACTTTTTTTCATGTAAGATTATGATAGACATGCATACTTCCTTTACAAGAAAAAAATAGTATAGAATTTCTGGTAAATGAAGATAGTAAAATTACATGGAAAAGTAAAATAATTTTTTTTTTGATTGGTTAAGTATTTTTTTGAAATAAACTATTATCATAAGTATTACGGAGTACTTGAACATTTCCTAGAAATATATGACAATCACATGATTTTTTATTTTTTTTTAAATAGTAGTCATCATAATTAATTTACAAACCCACACAAATCCATTACCCTTCCAACACACAGACGACATTTTCAACAATTTAAGTTCGCATGAAAAAACTAAATTCCTACTTTATTGGCTCATCTACACATATGACTTCACAAATATTAAAAGGAAAAATCACGCCCTATACACATTTAAGAGTCAATTTTACGGGTTTTAAATATACTTTTAAAAAATTCTTACTTATAACAATTTATTTACGAGTTATGACATATCATTTAAAGTTAATTTTATTTAAGAATCAATTTCCATTTATTTAATAAATGATTAATCTATTTATGGTTTTTTATTATTAATTAATAATATGTAATTAAATTGATTTATGTTCCTTTTTAAAATCTGAAATTATCAGTTACATAGATATAGGGATTCACCTACAACACGTTTCCTTCTTTACCATCACCATCTCCCATACGCCAATCCCACCCCCCTCCAAACCGCCCATACGCCAATCCCTCCCCCCTCCCCCCACGCTCATCCAACTCTACATGCCATTAACACACTAGCCCACTTTTATCTTCATCTATCACATCTTTCTCACCACCAAACTACACCAACTTCACAATCCTCCATTCAATTTAGTTTTTTCAACAAAATCATGTCGAAGAAAACGGTTGTAACTCCTCAAAAGATCCCTCGATTAGTCGAAGAAACTTCTACGGATGAAGTTCATGCTCCATCTTTCAACATTTTGACTCAAACACCGCCGCCAAACATTGTTGAAACTCCGGCTAGGGGTGGTTCATCTCTATTAAAGATAAAAAAAATAGAAAAAAAAAGACTCAAATAAAAGGGTGAGTCCGATAAATCGAAAAGGGAAGAAGAGGAAGGGGAAAAATGTTGAAACCCCTTTTGATGCTGATTCTGATTCTAATTTTGTTACTGAATCAAAAAAGAAAAAAAGAAAAAAAACAATGAATGTTGAAGTTGCTCAGTCGTCAAAACCATCTACAAGAAGATCCAAAAAAAAGAAGGAATCAGAAGTCCCAATACCTAAAAAAGACAAAAAAAATTGTTAGGGTAAATATTATATTCAATTTATTTTCACATTATTAAAACTACCATGTTTTTTCTAAAATTATCACATTATTCTTATATTATTTTTAAAATAGTTGTTTGGATGAAACGTGTATGAAATCTGATTAATATGTGTATGATTCTGATTAAACAGTTGATTGTTGGATATTATATGATTTGTGATATAATAGTGGTATACAAATGGTATGAGTTGTGTTTTAACAGTAGTGTGATTGTCTATTAACAGTATATACAAAGAGTGAGGATGGCACGATCAGTGAGAGTGAAGTTACTGGTACGGTTGCTAGCAAATTTGGTGGACCTCGCATAGCAAAAGAACATGTTCCGGATACCACCAATTATCCTACACCAAGACCACGTACAAGAAATTTGAAATAGTTGATTGCACCTTCTACCTTTTTAGAATTACATGCTATTTTTTTTTACTTTTGGACAACTTTTTTGTGTTTAAGTATTTGATGATATATAATATCATATGTTTTCTTCTAATCAGATAACATCTACATATGAATTACTGTTTGGCTATTATAATTTCAGGATATTAGTAATATACAGATTTCATACCATTTGAATTCACTATTTTAAAATATCAGTGTGAATTCAAATTGTACAATTAATGGATGAAACATGTGTGAAATTTGATTAATATGTGTATGACACTGAATTTAATGTTTGATGGTTGGATATTGTATTAATTGTGATATAATATTGGTATAAAAATGATATGCATTGTGTGATTATATGAAATTGATTTATTGTTGGTATAATATGTGTGATATAAGCTGAAGTTCGTGTTGGAATGAAACTTGAATAAGATTGGTAACTCAAATCGGAAACCTATACAAATATTTACACTATCTTATATATTAATCTGGAATACATTTTATTTCCAAGTATATTAAATCTGTATGAATAATTAATGAATCACGTTTATGAAATATGGAATCTGAAATCGGAAACATGTACAAATATTTACACTATCTTATATATTAATCTGGAATACATTTTATTTCCAAGTATATTAAATCTGTATGAATAATTAATGAATCACGTTTATGAAATATGGAATCTGAAATCGGAAACATGTACAAATATTTACACTATCTTATATATTAATCTGGAATACATTTTATTTCCAAGTATATTAAATCTGTATGAATAATTAATGAATCACGTTTATGAAATATGGAATCTGAAATCGGAAACATGTACAAATATTTACACTATCTTATATATTAATCTGGAATAAATTTTATTTTCAAGTATATGAAATCGTAAAGAAATCTACATTAGCGTTCTTTTGATCTAAAAAAACCCGCACTCCAACATCATTGTGGATACTAACAGGGGGCATCTATCACTAACTATATATTTTAACTCTATATTGTGAATATTAGCATCTATCATTAGCTGCGATGTTATCTCACTTATTAGACCACTATAAAGACTAGAATACTCATATATAATCCCCTCCATCTGAAAATCAACATATTTCCCTGTTTCATTAAAAAAATAACAATTAGTCTTACATAATACAAAAAAAACAAAATCATACACACTTGTCATTATTTGTTCATACAAAAATCATTCAGACAGTAAACAACAAACAAATTTCATTAAAAAATAAAATTTCAGATTTCATACCCACTTAATACAAATTTCATACATACAATCATCATTTATACCAAATTTATACATTTCTCATACCAAATAGTTCATTCTTTTCACACAAATTTATACATAATTGACAAAACTTATATAAACAATAACATTTCAAATTTCATACCAACTTAAAACACTTTTCATACAATTATTCAAAATTCTAAATAACTTTTTTTACTAACTAGTTAACACACTTTCATACCAACTTAAAACAACTGTTATACAATTCTTCAAAATTTTAAATAACCTTTTTTTCACATTAGTGAATACACTTTCATACCAAATTCATTACACTTATACTAACAAATTCATTCAAAACTATACATTTTAATTTATTTTTTCAGGAAAAAAAACAGTAATTGATATTATAATTTTAATCTACGTACCCAATCTAACGATAAAAATATTTATATGTTATACAGTTATACTCAAATATTTCATATATTGCGACAACTTCTCACTAAATCATTGTTTTGCCAGTATAAAAAATAACCAAAAGACAAAAAATATGGTGACATTAAACCCCTACCAAAAAACAATAACTTACCAAGAAAATCATTGATATTACAGTTTCACAACAACTAATATGTATTATGAACAAAACGTAATGTTTTATACAAAAAAACATATCACATTCAATAGAGTGACGATTTACAAAAACAAAATCACAAAATGTGATTTACAGTTTCATTTCACTGAAATCCAAATACAAATAGTAAACAATTAAAAATACTAACCTGAAGGATCCCATCTTCCGCCATGTTTAATTAATATTGATACGTAGTTGTCCATCACAAAAAAAATCAGGATTTTTCAAACAAAAAAAAAACTTCAATTAGTCGCCAGTGACAAAATTTCTGGAAGAAAATTGAAGAGAGAGAAATGTGGAAGAAAAATGGATAAAATCAGATTTTTGAATTAATTTTAACAAATTAGAGTGAATTAAGGAAACTGAATATTCTTAATTAGTTTGAAATTCCTTAATTCATGCTAATTAATAATTATCTTAAATTAATTCAAATTTAATTGACACCCCTATTTCCTTTTTTTCATTTTTTCCTTCATAAACGTTTTATTTTAATTTTTTTTATCTTTTTATTCTTTTCAAATTAAAATGTTTTTTAATTATTAAAAAATAACTTTTTTTTTAATTAATCTGTTAGAACCTGAAATTTTTAATTGTTACAACTTGAAAGTTTGATTCTACTGCTATAACTTGAAAATATTAGTCTAATATATGTCATATATGAAATTTTCACATATTAAAATGAACAAACCAAAACCACACAAAACACACATTCCATTTCAAGAAAAAAAAAAAAAAAAAATTAGTTTTTGGTAATTATTTAACTTGAAAAATTAATAGGTAGTTTCCTTGGCTCAACTACACAAACAAGAGTTAATTTCTTGGATGGTCTTTTTATTTGGACAACAAAATCATTCAACTATATTTATTTTTTTTACTTCAAATTTTCATTCTCTCTTTGTTAGCCTTAGATAAAAATATCCAAAAACCCACACTCACACATTATACATAAGCTAATTACATAGAAATTCAACCAGAGTTAATTACATGAAAACTTTCATGACAAAATAAACAAAGGCCTCAAAGCTCTTATAAATACCTCAACATATGAACTCCTCAAATCATCACAAGTTAAAGCAATAAAGCAATAATACACTACATTTCATCATATTCATAATTATTTCTAAGAGAAGAGATATGGATAATAATGGAAAGGGCAAAATAGGCACATCAAAAAATAGGCACATCAAAGAATTATGGAAGTGTGTTTCCAAAGAAAGATAAGAAGTCAGTGACAACCATGGCTGTTGAAAAGATAGGCAAAACTATGGTGTCCCCTTTCAAGAATGATAAGAAAAAGATTAACCCATCTAATGCCACCTCCTCTTAGTCGTCTTACTATTTGGATTGTGCTAATATTATTGAATAAAGTAGTTGTTTGATTCTGATGTATTTCTAGGGTTTAACTTATATACATCGATATTATTGTATAAAGAATTATGTTTATATGATTTAACTTATTCTTTATGGTACTGTTGATGTATATAAGTTAAACTCATTAATAAATTATTGTGTAGTACTATTATGTTATTTTTGTGAGGGTGATATTTCCTTTGTTAATTATCCTTCAAGACGTTGTATGTTGTAATATTAGTCCCCGTTTTTGGTTATTATTTTTACTCTTTAAATCGTGTTATTGCGTTGTTAACTTCTTCTTTTTAAATTATTTTTTTTAAAAAAAAAAACAACTAAAGTGGAGCACTCAAATTTTGGAGAATTTTTAGTAGCTAAGTTGATTTGCTATTTGAACTTTCACCTTTTCTGTGGGGATGACAACGGGGCAGATGTGGGGTGAGGTGATTTTAAGGTTGTGCGGGACATGTTGAAATGATTTTTTTAAAACTAATGCGGGGCAAGTTGCGGGTCTATGCGATTTTATACGGGTTCAAACTTAATTTAAACTTTTTACATGTTATAAGAGTGATAGAGCACCTTTCACAAGTAAGAACTAAGAATACACAAAATGACAAATTCATTACTCCCTCCGTCCCATTTTATGTGAGATAGTTGGACTCGGCACGAAGTTTAAGAAAGAAAGGAAGACTTTTAAAACTTGTGGTCCAAAATGAATGATAGAAATTTGTGTAG
>NW_006239934.1:20271-34482 GCF_000226075.1 Solanum tuberosum
ATTTCATAGGTCGTTAATTGAAATTAATAAATAGAAAAAACCAAAATTAATTCACGCATCCACACACAAACCCACACAAACCCATTCCCATCCAATCAAAAACACACATATATACGCACACCCTATGTAATAATAAATTATTATGTTGAACAATAGTTGTCCACTATATTAACTTAGCACAGAGATTAAAAAGCAGTAAATGATAGGGTAATTTTATCAAATCACCCTTATTAAATATAAGTTATCTAAACATTGAAAAATAAATACAGTATTTAATAGCAATGGTAAAATAGACACAACATGACATTGATTTTATAAACTGAACAAGTATTGTTGGACATCCCAAGATAATATAGTGGACAAATAAAAATGGACGGAAAGAGTAAAATAGGAGTAATATATTTTCAATTTTGAATAACACACCGGCTTCCATTTAAAACCCCCCAAAACTCACACAAACACATATTCCATGCAAGAAATAATCAACAATCTTCTTTTAATCTTACATAAGCTAATTACTAAGAAATTCAACTAAAGTTACATGAAAACTTTCATGACATTATAAACAAAGCCCTCAAAACTCTTATAAATACCTCAACATATGTACTCCTCAAAACATCACAAGCTAAAAACAGCAAAGCATTAATACACTCCCTCATATTCATAAGTACTAAGAGAAGAGATTGTTGAAGTACTGTGTGATCATTTCATCTAAAAGTTTAAGCTGTTACACAGAACGACACAATTTAATTTACTTAGTTACATATATTATCAACAAAGATATGGAGAATAATGGAAAGGGCAAAGAAGGCACATCAAAGAATGGAAGTGTGTTTCCAAAGAAAGATAAGAAGTCAGTGAAGGCAATGGCTATTGAAAAGATTGGGAAAACTGTGGTGTCCACTTTCAAGAATGATAAGAAAAAGATTAACCCCTCTGATGCCACCTCCTCTTCTTAGTTCCAATGAGGTTTTTTTTTTTTTTTGGGGTTGTGGTAATATTATTGAATAAAGTATTTATGTAATTTATATAGATTTTGATAGTTTAAATTATATACATTGACAATATTGTAAAGAATATTTACACGATTTACCTGATTCCTTACGGTACTTACGGTACTGATGATGCATGTAAGTTAAATTCATCAATAAATTATATTATTGTTTAGTATTATTGTTTATTTTTGTGATGTTAATTAGCCTACAAGCTAAGGACGTTGTATGTTGGTATAGAGTCTCCTATTTTCGTTTATTTAATTTCCTCCCCAATAATGTTACACTGTTATTAATTTTTTTTTTGTGTTAAACTAAAGTGGACTACTCTCATTTTTATTTTCAAATAAGGTGAAAATTTAAGGTAAATATTGAAATCACATTCTATAATGCCGAAGGGAACACTTAAAAACGCTAAAAAAAATTTGGTTATCTTATCAATACTTGTATTTCATATGCAATAACGCAATATTAATAAAGCAACATAATAGTAATGAAAATTATGAATAATAACAAAATTCAGGGGACATCAAACTGACACACATTTTTTAAAAACACATCTAGCTAATTAAACGTCAAAAGATGAGTTGTAATGTGAATTGGGAAATTGAAGAAAATCACTTAGAGGAAAATAAAGTTCATTTCTTCCTTATCGGTGGTGCTGAAGAGGAGATTTTTTGTGCTTTTAAAAAGAGATATTTTTTTTAGTTATTTAAAAAAGGAGACGATCTCTTATATTGTTTTCATCGTTCAACACGACTTTGGCTAAAGATGTGATTGATTGATGAATTTTTGGACCAAATTTATTTTTTGTTTTCACTAATTAATTTCCTTTGTCCAGATATTAATATTAATTTATTAATTTACGGAATTGTTTAAAATTTACAGGGAAAGAACCCGTTTCTTTCGAACAATAAGTCATCGGCCTTTGATATAAATTAAAGTTACCCCCCTTCCCAATAGTCACCATCGCACCTGTTGATGGCTATAAATTTACGAAATTGCTTCTTACTAAAAGCGGAAAGAATTCTTATATTTCTTCTTCTTTTCTTTACATAAGTTTTTAAAATAAAAACAATAAGTGTTGTGTGATTTACTCCGTTTGTTGCCAAAATTTTGTAATATCGGTGGCTGATATTGCAAAACAGTATTGTTCTATTTTATCATGGGATAAATTAATTCAAACCTTTGACAAGTGTAAGAGAATTGTTTTATTTAAAAAAAAAAAAACACAATATTCGGTAGATTTACAACTTTGTTTTTTTTTTTATTATTTTCATTTCAATTTATCTATTTGATTGTAGAAATAACATTTTTTTTTCATGTAAGATTATGATAAGTACATGTTTAAAAACTAGAATTTATATATTTTACGATGCAAAAATAGTACTCCATAAAGAATAAAGATAGTGAAATTACATGGAAAAGTAAAATCAACTTTTTCTTTGATTGGTTTAAGTATTTTTTTTAAAAAATAAACTATTATCATAAGTATTACGGAGTACTTGAACATTTCCTAGAAATGTAAAACAATTTCGTCGTCAACTGAAAATTGATAAATACACATGAATTATTTTTAAAATAAAAGTCATCCTAATTAATTTACAAACCCACACAAATCTATTACCCCTACAACACACAAACACCTATTAGTTTTCAGTAATTTAAATTAACACACTCACACAAACACATATTCCATTTCAAGAAAAAAAAATTTAGTTTTTGATAATTTAGCTTGAACAATAAATACATAATTTCCTTAGCTCAACTACCAAAGTTAATTTCTTGGATGGTCATTCAAGTTATGAAAATTACATATTAAATCTTTTTTCATTTTTATTTGGACAACAAAATCATTAAACTATAGTTTTTTTGACTAAAAAATATCCAAAAACCCACACTCACACATATACATAAGCTAATTACATAGAAATTCAACCAGAGTTACATGAGAACTTTGATGTCATTATAAACAAAGGCCTCAAAATCCTATAAATACCTCAACATATGATGAACTCCTCAAATCATCACAATTGTTAAAGCAACAAAGCAATAATACACTACACTTAATTCCTCATATTCATAATTAATTTTAAGAGATATGGAGAATAATAATGAAAAGGGAAAAGTAGGCACATCAAAAAATGGCAGTGTGTTTCCAAAGAAAGATAAAAAGTCAGTGACAACACACATAAAAAAAATGGCAGTGTGTTTCCAAAGAAAGATAAAAAGTCAGTGACAACAATGGTTGTTGAAAAGATAGGCCAAACTATGTTGTCCCCTTTCAAGAATAATAAGAAAAAAATTAACCCATCTAATGGAACCTCCTCTTAGTCCCCTTACTAATTGGATTGTGTTTATATTATTGAATAAAGTTGTTGTTTTGATTTTGTTGTATTTCTAGGATTTAGCTTATATACATCAATAATACTATTGTATAAAGAATTATGTTTACATGGTTTAACTGTTTTTTTATGATATTATTGATGTATATAAGTTAAACTCATCAATAAACTATTGTGTATGTATTTTGTTATTTTTGTGAGGGTGATATTTCCTTTGTTAATTATCCTTCAAGGACGTTGTATGTTGTAATATTAGTCTCCGTTTTTGTTTATTATTTTTACTCTTTAAATTGTATTATTGCGTTAACTTATTTCTTTTTTTTAAAAAAAAAACAACTAAAGTGGAGTACTCAAATTTTGGAGAATTTTAGTAGCTAAGTTGTTTTGCTATTTGAATTTTCACCTTTTCTATGGGGATGACAACGGGGCGGATGTGGGGTGAGGTGATTGTGCGGGACATGCTGAAATAAATTTTTTAAAACTAATGCGGGGCAAGTTGCGTGTCTATGGCGATTTTATGCAGGTTCAAACTTAATTTAAATTTTTTACATGATATAAGAGTGATAGACCACCTTACACAAGTAAGAATACACAAATCTCATGACAAATTCATTATTTTTATTCAAACTATAATATCAATTAAAAGTTTCTTTGAATTAACTAAAATATTGAAGATAGTAAATGAAAATAGTTCAATCAAAACTAATACAATTTTTCACATGCTTTCTAATTGACCTCTAAAAAATAAAATTTTAAATCATTATCTATTAAATTAATACAACTTAATGAGAAAATAATTTTATTTTTCATATCAAACTTAATTAAAAAGAAAAATTATTGAAAAAACCTATGCGGGCAGGTTTATGCCAAGATGGAGCGGGTTGAAAAATAATAAAAATTATTATGTGACGTGAAGTGGGGCGGGTTAAAGCAAAGTCGTATAATCTCTTCTTCTTTTTTTAATGACAATTAAGTCTGCCTAATCCACGAAAATTGTTATTGGAAAAAAGAGATACATTTGTGAACTTTACAGAAAGTTGCTTTGTTTTCTACTCAATCAAACTCAATTGTTTGCATCAATGTAGTCTCTTGTATGTTAGTACTACATGACAAGTTTCTAATAGTTCTTCAAACACTTCTTCCATCTTATGTCATGATCTCTAAAGTCTCTATGGTTTGTCCAAGTATGTTAAATATTGTTGCTGCAATATGAGATGGTGTTAATCCAGCTTCTGCCAACTGATCAACTGGAGATCCACGATTAATTGCTCAGCAGCATGTTAACTCTAAAAAGACGAAGATGCTGCACCTACAAGGCCACCACTTCCAACAAAATTTCCACAAACTCTCAGTGATTTCTGCTATTGTGGATTATCCTTTGAGATGCGATGATCTCTAAGTTTATCAACATAAGGTTGCAGGTCAACAACAATCTCATCTTCATCAGAATCTGATTCGAATCCATCAAAGATCTTTTTGTCCACAAATCCAATCCCTAGGACATAGTTTCGCCTTAGCATTTGCAGGAAGAATAGAACTTCAAAACTTTCCAATGACACGACCTCCGGTGCTAAATGCAGATTCAGAGGCTACTGTAGTGATGGGCACACTCAAAACGTCCCGTGCCATTAATGAAAGTTCTGGATACCTTAGTTTGTTATCCTTCCAAAATCCAAGTACATCTAGATTCGGATTTGTTTTACGATCAACTTTAGCTTCTTCCAAATATAACTCTAACTGTGTTTTACTGGTACTCAACTCTAACTGACTTTGAAACATATCAAACTCCTCAAATGCTTCAGTCATTTGATTTCTACTACTACAAGCATGCTCCTTTGGTAATGAAGTTGACAACGAGGTTGTAGTAGATGGTATCAAGTACTCTTCGAATAATAACTTTAAATTATCTTCGATAACCTTCACTTTTTGATCAGCGATATTAGAATTAAACTTTGAAAAACAAAACTTAACAAAATTCAGTTTATATCGCGGGTCAAGAACCATTGCTATAGATAAAATGATGTTATATGACTCCCAATATTTTTTGAACTTCTTTAACATAGAAGTGGCCATCTCAGTCATCATTGGATCTTTACTTCTTTTGTGTTCTTCCAATAACATTTCAATTCTCCATATATTAGGAAGATACAAATTTGATGTGGGGTACTTGCATCCAGAAAATAAAGTTGTGATATCATAGAATGGCCTAAAAAATGTAGCTACAATCTCAACCTTTTTCCACTCATCTTCAAAAAGGCCATGTGGATCAACCAAGTCATAATGAATATATGCTGGCTAATACAGGAGCACTTTCAATCATTTGATAGGTTGAATTCCATCTAATAGGCACATCTTGGAATTCCATCGAATAGGCACATCTTGGCGTAGTTTTTAAGAACACAGTAGACCAAGGTTACTAAGGCACTCCGCAAATTTCTCTAGTCTTACTTCTGAATTCTTGATATACTTAACACCTTCTCTAATTTTTCCAATAGCTGCATCAACCTTCGCTAAACCCGCCTTAACAATTAAGTTAAGAATGTGATTTCCACAACGAACATGAAGAAACTTTCCCTCAAAAACTAGTAAACGCATCAAAGACAAATGATTCTTCAAAACATCAACCACACATTTATTACAAGTAGCATTATCTAAAGTAAGGGCGAAGATTTTCTTTTCGATTCCTCACTCTTTAAGAAAATCAATCAATAAATGACCTAAAACTACACCTGAATGTGGAGGAGGAACATGACGAAAAATCAAAACCTTTTTCTAAAGGACCCAATTTATGCCCACATAATGAGCTGTTACACACATATAGCCATTAGATACTGCTGAAGTCCACATGTCAGATGTCAAACACACTCTACTAGAAATCAATGCAAGTTCAGCTTTTAGAAGTTCTTTTTCTCTAGCATACAAATTCAAGATATCCGACTTGGCTGTGTTTCTTGATATATGCCTTGCTATTGAATTTAAATACGAATGAATATCCCTGATGCCTTTGTGCTCTACAAAATTGAAAGCATAATTATGCCTACATATAGCCAATGACATCTTCTCTCGATAAGTTTTTTGATCTATTGGCTCATTTTGACCCTCTTTAGCCTTATCCGGGTTATGTTTCTCCAAATGACGCTTTAGATTTGTTGTTCCAAATGTAGGGCCCATTGCAAATTTTTTTTTACAGATCATGCATTGAACTTCATACTTTCCGTCAATAGAATTAGGCTTAAGTCTAATAAAATAATCCCAAACAACAGATGTTTTCCTTTTTGCTCGTATCAACGAAGTTGAGTACTTTGTTCACAAGACTCTTCATTGCCTTCTATCGACATATCACCCGGAGAAATCGCCGGAGCTGAGACAACTTTGGTTGATCGAAGATGATGAAAAGCTGAGGCAATTTTGTTCGCGTGAGATTCAAATTTCTACCCGATTTTCAAAGTATACATGATGATAAATTCTTGTATTCTCTTTCCATTGGCCGCGTAACTTGGAGAGGCGGCGTTAATCAGTAGTGCAAGAACGTCGAATTCAGCGTCTTTGGCTTGTTGGTCGAAAGCATCAAAAGGTGTGACAGCCAATCGAGTAGGATGAGGCAGTGGATTACTGGGGGGATGACTTTGTCAATCGGTTCAAGAATTGTATTTTTGTCGATTGTCCAGGTGAATCTATTGAATGAAGCAACATATCCGTAAGTTGAGTCTTTAAGGTGTGCTACTGACACCAGGTACATTTGAAAGGGCTTAAAATTAATGTTTTGCAAACTGTGTTATATCAGTGTTCCATATGGTTGCTTGAATTTGATTTTCCTGAATATAACAGCATTCCAAAGCATTATATTGTTGTCATAAGGAGCACCACTGACGCCAGCAAGAGGATCCTCTGTAACCGCTTAACGTCCCTCATCAATCTTTTCCTCGCCGCCTAAATCTACGAATTAACCTAGAAATTGAAAATCATTTCATAAATTAGTACTCCCAAAGTCGTATAATCTCATTGGATAGTAAAGAGGAAAATATATCGGACGTATACAAAATTTAAATTTAGAAAATACTCCCTCCGTCCCTAATTACTTGTCCACTTTTGAATTGACACACCTATTAAAAAAACAATGATTGACATAGTGAGTTTTTTTTTTTTGGTAACAACTATAAAAAGATTACCATAACCACCAAAGAACAATTACAACTAAAGAGCACCTATTTCTATTAATAGAAATGAGGCCTCCAACAAAACAAACAACGAATTACATCTCTAATTCTCTAATAAAGCTTCAACAATTTTGTGCTCTCTTAGTTTTACTAAGTAAACGTATCCTCTCCCCTATCTCCTTCTTTATCTGTGCGACAGTCACTATAATATGTACATACTTATTTCTAAATTTCTTCCAATTCCTAGCACGCCAAGTATGATAAAGCACAGCTGCTATGACTTCCTTCTGAAATTTCCTCCAGTGCTTCTTCTTGATGTTTTCCAGGACCTGTTGTATACCTCCAGCAGAAACACTTACCCCTGTCCATTTCTGTATCTCCAGCCATACTTCTTTAGTCCATCTACAATGCTCAAACAAGTGAGAATTAGTCTCCATCACATAGGCAACAATCAGTCTCATCATCTTGAATGTGGAGCCTCACTTTCCTCTCTTGTGTTAGCAGCCTACCATGTACAGCCAGCCATACCAAAAATCTATGCCTAGGCAAGGCCATTGAAGTCCATACTAATTCTCCATTCTTCAATTTTGGTCTCTGACCTATGATTGCCAAGTAGCTACTTGTAATAGAAAACTCCCCATCTTTTGTGAGTTGATACCTCTCTTGAATGTACCATTGATGCATTTGTGCCTTGAGAGAAGTTAGTTTCCGCCAATACCAACTACTGTCCACAGGGGCTGTGTGTTGCCAAATAGAGATATCATCTTTTATATATATATGCCATGTACCCATTTTACCCATAACGACTCCTTGTTGACTGTTAGTTGCCAAATAAGTTGCCCCACAGATGCAACTACCTTTAATGTTTAATCCTCCTTGATTCTTTGGAAAGCATACATGTTCCCACGATACTAGTGCAACCTTTCTTTTATCCTCAGACCCTCCCCATAGATAGGTTCTACAAATTTTGTCCAATTCTTTCAATACACTCTGTGTGGAAGGATAAAAACTGCCCCCAAAAACTCTGTATAGAAAACAAAACTGTATTTATCACTTGTAGCCTACCTGCATTGATATGACAGATGCTTGGAATAAGTCACAGTGATCCTTTGAGTGATTTTAGCAATGAGTGCATGACAATCCATCAACTTCCATTTCTTAGGAGAAAGAGGTAGCTAGACCCAAATATTTAATAGGAAATTCCCCGATATATAGTGAACCCAGTCCTTATTAACAGTTGGTCTCTAATGCCATCATCTACTCCAGCTAGAAACAAGCTTGACTTCTCCATATTTGCTTCCAACCCAGACACCTTTGTGTAAAGTTTGTCATTTTATCCTTATTAATTATGAAGTGGATAAATTAAAAACATAAGATTTTCAAAATAATTTACCTTTTTCAAAGTGATTAATTGATGGTATAATAGGTTAAAAAAACGTCGTCAGCCATGGAAACAACGTGTGTTGAATGGATACATTTTCAATTAATGATGTCATATACGTATTCAATTCAATTTTAATGTAATACACATGAAAAGTTGAAGTTGAATCAACAATTTTAGTGCTTATCCTCAAATTTCTGAATAATTAAATCTTATATTATTTACATATGAATTTCTTTTATGTCATTAATAAATTTTTTAAAATATATCTAGTTGATTTGAGCTCTAAGATATTTTTCATGTAAAATTATGATAGGGACACGTTTTCCCTTAAAAAAAAACTATTATGAAAATGAAGATAGTAAAATGACACGGAAAAGTAAAACTAATTTACCATTTGATTAATTCTATAAAATTAATTATCAAGTTTGAAAGTTAATAAATCTTAAATATAATGAAATTCCACTTCCAAAACCTTAGTAGTGGTTAATTATTTTTTTAAAAATAAATATCATGAGTAATACGGAGTACTTCATTTCCAAGAATGTATATATATAACAATTTCATAGGTCGTTAATTGAAATTAATAAATAGAAAAAATCAAAATTAATTCACTCATCCACACACAAACCCATTCCCATCCAATCCAAAACACACATATATACGCACACCCCATATAATATTAAATTATTATATTCAAGAATAGTTGTCCACTATACTGACTTAGCACATGGATTAAAAAGCAGTAAATGATAGGGTAATTTTACCAAATCACCCTTATTAAATTTAAGTTATCTAAAAATTGAAAAATAAATACTAGTATTTAATAGCAATGGTAAAATAGACACAACTTGACATTGATTTTATAAACTGAACAAGTATTGTTGGACATCCCAAGATACAATAATGGACAAGTAAAAATGGACGGAGAGAGTAAATAGGAGTAATATATTTTCAATTTTGAATAACACACAGGCTTCCATTTAAAAACCCCAAAAACTCACACAAACACATATTCCATGCAAGAAATAATCAACAATCTTCTTTTAATCTTGCATGAGCTAATTACTCAGAAATTCAACCAAAGTTACATGAAAACTTTCATGACCATAAACAAAAGCCACAAAACTCCTATAAATACCTTAACAGATGAACTCCTCAAAACATCACAAGCTAAAAGCAACAAAGCATTAGTTATATTTATTATCAATAAAGATATGGAAAATAATGGAAAGGGCAAAGAAGGCACATCAAAGAATGGAAGTGTCTTTCCAAAAAAAGATAAGAAATCAGTGAAGGCAATGGCTGTTGAAAAAATAGTGAAAGCTACCACCTCCTCCTTCAAGAATGATAAGAAAAAAATTAACCCCTCTGATTAATTAATGAAATTTATTTTCAGTTGCCTTACCTTGTGCTAATATTGATCAATAAACGTATTTATTTGATTCAAATATATTCTAGGCGAGTTGAACTTATATATATCGATAATATTGTAAAGAATATTATTACACTATTTTCATGATTCTTTACCTTGTGTTGACGTACATAAGTTAAGCTGTGATTAAAGTATTTTGATTTGTTAGTTAATTATCCTTCAAGGATATTGTAATACGATTCTTCGTTTTCGTTTGTTAATTTTCCTGTTTGATCTCTTTATTGGATATCAATGGTGCTATATATCTACATTGAAACTCCAATTAAATTTGAATCGCATGCTATAATTTTTATAGTAAAGTTGATAACTCATACTTCCACTTTCCATATAATCGGACGTAAATATCAACCTTAATTATTCAATGGGTTTTGATATTTTTCATTAGCGTCTGATTATTATCAAAATTGCTTATTGAATTTATGTTTATATATGATCGATAATAGGCCAAAGGATCCAATTAGGAACTTTCAAATAATTTCTCCAACCAATTAATATCAATGAATTTACTCATCAACAGATCAATGGTCTTTGGTCCAAATTAAAATTCATTTGCTAGGAAATGTTGATGATTTTACTTTAATTAAACCTCTTATTTGATTATACCTGCTATTTATTTACCACAAAGGTATTTATGAATATTTCTTAATAAAAAAATACCGCATTTCTTTGTAATTTCAAAGATAAACAAGTTACCTTCTACAAAAGGTAAAAACAATTTGATAATATAAATAATATTTATATCATCTACCGATCGACTTTTGAAATATTATTATTCTGGTATAAAATTTAAAAGATCTAAATTGTGTGCATCGATAATATAAAGATTTTTTTATAATTCTTTTTAAAGTTTAATGTGTGATAAATTTTTTTTTGTTTTATCAGAATATATATCAATTAATGTTTATTAATTATAAATATATATCTATCACCGTAAGAAACAAAAGATACAACATTTCATAATAAAAATATCGTATCATGACTCTTAAATATCACAAAAAAATTTACGGACATTTAATTTAATGTCATTGTTCTTAGTATCGATATTTAGGTTAATATCGGTAATAAATTTATGACATTCTTAAAAAGTGACAATTATCTTACGAGCCTTAGATTGTACATGTACTTGTCGTTCAATTTATGATAGTTTCTATGTGATCTACCTCTTTAATTCACACATAACATTTGACAAATATAATCATTACCTCGGTTTTATGGAAAATATTGGATCCAACACAAACACAAGAAGTACCTGACCCATTAACACACACAAATCACAATTGGTAAATCCTAATATTTCTTGTTATTACTAGGATGAAAAAACATTTTGAAAAAACCGAAGAAATAACTGAACTGAACCAAATCGCGATAAATTACATACATATATTTTATTATTATACATACATAATATATATTTTTATAAACAATTTTAAAGATCAAAATTTATTTATAATTTACTTATGAAAGCGAAAATGCCCAAAATGAGAACATTTATCTTTTTGATTTCATTTATATGAGTGTCTATGACAATTCTTTGTGGGATTGAAAATGACACTGTCAAAATAATAAATTTTGAATTTATTCATAGTAAATTCAATTATTGAAAGTTATGTAGTGTCATTCATTCTAACTATTTTTTTTTATTTTGAATGGATTGTTGTCACTTTTTTCACGTATTGAACGAATAGTTTCTTTTATTTTTGTCTATGGTTAATAAATCGAACCGAAACCGATAACAACCAAACTGATAAATACATATTATATTTGGTTTAATTTGATTTTGATAATTTTAAAACTGATTAAGTTGGTTTGGTATTTATTTTGACCAATACTGATCCAAAACGACCCTTGAACACCCCTAATCATAGGGATGAAGCTAGATAGGGTCGAGGAGGTTCATCCAAATATCATTTAACGAAAAATGATATGGTTAACATTAAAAATTCGACACAAATGATTTAATTTGGTATTTAAAAAACTCGAACCAACCCGAAAATATTCGAAATTGAAAAACTCGAAAAAAAAACTCGAATTTTATTAATTTGATTTGGTTTATAAATTTAAAATTTTGACACAAATAATTTGATATTTGAAAATTTTGAACCACTACAATTACGTACCCCTAATAGGTAGTTTCCTTGGCTCAACCATACAAACAAGAGTTAGTTTGTTGGATGGTCATTAATCAAGTTATGAAATTTACTTCAATTTCCTTTTTCATACATAGATTTGACAAATGTAATATATTGATCACTCGGTTTTATGGAAAACAGTAGCTTCAGAGCAATCACCTGCATGCCCCATCAACACTCACACACACAAATTAAAGAAGTTTTAATAAAATTGGTAAATCCTAATATTTCTAGGAAAATTGTAATGTATACATAGAGATGGTATTTCTTAGATGTTACCAAAATGAAAAGTAAAATAACCAGGATTTTTCCTTGCATAATTCCTAAGAATTGCACACTTGTATTTCTTTTCATTTCATTAACAAATGACTTTTTAGGAAAACAGTTATTACTCATTTTCTGAACAGACACAACCTTTAATTAGTTGCTCCCTCTCTGAACAGTTTAATTAAAGATTTGACCCCGACCCAAATCATTTATATATATATAAGTAGACTTACTCAATTAAATAGACTAAATGAGCTCGGCTTTAAAAGGACCTAAAAGATGGTTTCACCCACCTGGGAACTTTCTTAATATTACAACTATCCTAACATTAATTAGCTAATTATGTATGGTGGTTATTTGGCCATGCACATGTACATCTAGAAGACAACTACAAAAACAGGCACACACAATAGAGATTGAAATTAAGTGAGAGAAATAACAAAGAAGAAGAAGAAGGAAATGCAGAAGAAAATATGAATAACTTTCACACTACTATTATGGAAGGGAAATAGCATACAAAATTTACTACAACTATTAAAAATGCCTCTATATATACCATCACAATTTAACACATCAAACATAAAAGGAAAATCAAGAAACAAAGATCGATAATTAAAAAAGAAGAATGTCTGAAGCAAACAGCCGTGGAGGAATGGGGAACAATAATAATGGTGGTAAAACAAAAGGTGCGAGTAGTGTTATTCCACCAAAGAGGAAGTCAGTGCAAAAGATGATGGCTGAAAAAGTAGTCGAAGTTGCTTCTTCTCTTGTTAAGAGTGATGATAAGAATAAGAATAAGAATAAGATCAATCCTTATCCTGATGATGATTCCACTTGACTTCATATTTAGTCTAACCTTTCTACTAAATAATAGTGTGTATTATGGCTTTCAATTTGTATCTGTGTATTCTTGTTGTTGTTAAGTGTAAGTTATATATGTGATAAATAAAGTTTGTTCAGTTGTGGGATAAAGTGCACGAATACCTGTTTTTTTTTTTTGTTGTTATTTAACTTGTGCGTGTCCCATTTATGCTTTTGGACATATGTTTACTAGTTTAAAAAAGGCATAATACATAAATTGGACCCTAAACTTGGCTTCAAATTTTAAGTATGACCTCTAACTTTCATAGTGCATAAGTAGGCACTTTAACTATCCAATTCTTAAACAAAAAACACGCGAATCCAACAGCCAAATTGTGTGATATACAAACGCTCCTACGTGGCTTATTGAGCCACTTAGTGGCTGCCATGTAATTAAAAAATTAACGTATTTTATAATTAAAAAAAAAAGAAATTAAAATACAAAAGGGTAGGGTCGTATTTTCTTTTCCCAATTTGCTCGATTTTCACTCAACATCAGCGGAGCCCTAGCCCTAATTTCTTTGCAAATCAAAGTAAAATTGTGAAGATTTGTGGTCAAAGTTCTTATCTTTTGGATGTTTATGTGTTGTTCTTCCTCAATTTAGTCTGGTTATGTTAATTTTTGCTTTTTGAAAGTTTATTTT
>NW_006239935.1:0-806 GCF_000226075.1 Solanum tuberosum
ATCGTTTACTACGTAATGAATTAGGTGAGCCATGATAAATGAAAATGTATGTCACTGAATTTTCTTTCAAACTCCACTAATTTTGTATAATTTAATGTTTAAACTAAAGTTATTATAACCACTTTACCAGAGACTAGTGTAGTTGTAAATAAGATAAACTTGGAACACTCATAGTTTTTGCTTTAGATGCTCGTTTCAAGTATAGAAAAACTTTATTTGGCGAGCCATACCTCATTTGAACCTATAATTACCTATAACTACCCATTAGAACTATCACACATAATTTATTAAATTATCACAAACACCGACAAAAAATTTGGTCAAAAAACAACATGAAATAAATGCGTGCCTCTCTAGAAGGCAAACAATGTATACTACCATATCATTTAGTACATAATGAATTACGTGAGTCATGATAGATGAAATTGTAGATCAATCAGTTTTCTTTCAAATGCCTCATATTTTGTATCATTTAATTTTTAAAGTAAAGCATTATGACCATTTTACCATAGACTATTGTTATTGTAAATAAGAGAAAACTTCGAACGTTCATAAATTTTGGCTTTTAATGTTCGTTTCAGGTAAACAAAAATTCTATTTCACGGTCCATACCCCATTTGAACTTATAAATATCTATAATTACCCATTAGAACTAACACACAGAATCTATTAATTCATTACAACCACCCACAAAAGATTTTGGTCAAAAAACTACATGTAATCAATATGTTCCTATCTAGAAGGAAAATAATGTATACCACCATATCGTTTAGTATGTAATGAATTAGGTGAACCATGATAGATGA
>NW_006239935.1:871-1885 GCF_000226075.1 Solanum tuberosum
TTCAAATTCCACCAATTTTGTATCATTTAATGTTTAAAGTAAAGCATTATGACCTTTTTACCAGAAACTAGTGTAGTTGTAAATAAGAAAAACTTCAAACGTTAATAAATTTGGCTTAAGATGTTCGTTTCAGATATAGAAGAACTATATTTCAGGGTTCATACCTCATTTGAACTTAAATATACCTATAATTACCCATTAGAACTGACACACATAATTTTTTAAACCATCACAAACACGCACAAAAAAATTTGGGTAAAAAACTACATGCAATCAATATGTGCCTCTCTACAAGGAAAACAATGTATACTACCATTTCTTTTAGTATGTAATAAATTAGGTGAGCCATTATTGATAAATTGTTGGTCAATGAGTTTTCTTTCGAATTCCACCAATTATGTATCATTTAATGTTTAAGGTAAAGCATTATGATCATTTTACCATAGACTAATGTAGTTGTAAATAAGAAAAAACTTCAAACATTCATAATTTTGGCTTTAGATGTTCATTTCAGGTATAGAAAAACTCTATTTCACGGTCCATACCTCATTCGAACTTATAAATTTCAATTACCTATTACAACTAAGACACATAATTTATTAAATCATCACACACGCTCACAAAAAATGTTGGTCAAGAACTACATGCAATCAATGAGTGCCTCTCTGGAAGGCAAATAATGAATACTACAATATCGTTTACTATGTAATGAATTAGGTGAGCCATTATTGATAAATTGTTGGTCAATGAGTTTTCTTTCGAATTCCACCAATTATGTATCATTTAATGTTTAAGGTAAAGCATTATGATCATTTTACCATAGACTAATGTAGTTGTAAATAAGAAAAAACTTCAAACATTCATAATTTTGGCTGTAGATGTTCGTTTCCGGTATAGAAAAACTTCATTCCACGGTCCATACTTCATTTGAACTTATAAATATCTATAGTTACCTATTAGAAATAACACAAATAATTTATTAAATAATCACAAACACCCACAAAAAAATTTGGT
>NW_006239935.1:1890-2975 GCF_000226075.1 Solanum tuberosum
TTTGGTCAAAAAATTACATGCAATCAATGTGTGCCTCTCTAGAAGGCAAACAATGTATACTACCATATCGTTTAGCACGAAATGAATTAGGTGATCCATGATAAATAAAATTGTAGGTCAATGTGTTTTGTTTAAAATTCCACAAATTTTGTATCATTTAATGTTTTAAGTAAAGCATTATGACCATCTTACCAGAGACTGGTGTAGTTATAAATAAGAGAAACTTCTAACGTTATAATTATGGCTTTAGATTTTCATTTCGGTTTAGAAAAACTCTATTTCATTGTCCATACCTCATTTGAACTTATAATTACCTATAACTACAATGTGTGCTTCTCTAGAAGGCAAAAAAATGTATACTACCATATCGTTTACAACGTAATGAATTAGGTGAAGCCATTGATAGCTAAAAATTGTAGGTCAATGAGTTTTCTTTCAAATGCCACAAATTTTGTAATCATTTAAATGTTTAAAAGTAAAAGCATTATTAACCATTTTACCCGAGACAAGGTGTCGTTGTAAAATTTAGAGAAATCTTCAGATGTTCATAATTTTGGCTTGAGATGTTCGTTTCGGGTACAGAAAAACTTTATTTCTCAGACCATACATCATTTGATCTTATAAATACCCATAACTATCCATTGAAACTAACACACAATTTATTAAATCATCACAAACACCCACAAAAAATTAAGGCAAAAAAACTACATGCAATCAATGTGCTCCTCTTTAGAAGGCAATAATTTATACAACCATATCGTTTAGTACGTAACGAATTGGGTGAACCATGACAGACGAAATTCTGGGTCAATGTGTATTCTTTCAAATGCCATAAATTTTATATCATTTTATGTTTAAAGTAAAGCATTATGACCATTTTACCAGAGACAAGTGTCGTAGTAAATTATAGAATCTTCAGATGTTCATAATTTAGGCTTGAGATGTTCGTTTCGGGTAGAGAAAAACTTTATTTCTCAGTCCATACATCATTTGATCTTATAAATACCCATAACTATCCATTGAAACTAACACACAATTTATTAAATCATCACAAACACCCACAAAAAATTTTGGTCAAAAAACTA
>NW_006239935.1:3062-5033 GCF_000226075.1 Solanum tuberosum
AATTGTAGGTCAATCTGTATTCTTTCAAATGCCACAAATTTTGTATCATTTTATGTTTAAAGTAAAGCATTATGACCATTTTACCCGAGACAAGTGTCGTAGTAAATTAGAGAATCTTCAGATGTTCATAATTTTGGCTTGAGATGTTCGTTTCGGGTAGAGAAAAACTTTATTTCTCAGTCCATACATCATTTGATCCTATAAATACCCATAACTATCCATTGAATCTAACACACAATTTATTAAATCATCACAAACACCCACAAAAAATTAAGGCAAAAAAACTACATGCAATCAATGTGCTCCTCTTTAGAAGGCAACAATTTATACTACCATATCGTTTAGTACGTAACGAATTAGGTGAACCATGATAGACGAAATTGTAGGTCAATGTGTATTCTATCAAATGCCACAAATTTTGGATCATTTTATGTTTAAAGTAAAGCATTATGATCATTTTACGAGAGACTAGTGTAGTTATAAATAAGAGAAACTTCTACCGTTCTTAATTTTGGCTATAGATGATCGTTTCGGATATAGAAAAACTCTATTTCACTATTCATACCTCATTCGGACTTATAAATACCTATAATTACCCATTAGAACTAACACACATAATTTATTAAATCATCACAAACACCCACCTTTAGGTCAAAAAACTTTATGCAATCAATGTGTGCATCTCTAGAAGGAAAACAATGTATACCACCATATCATTTAGTACGTAATGAATTAGGCGAGCCATGATAGATGAAATTGTAGGTCAATGAGATTTCTTTCAAGCGCCACTAATTTTGTATAATTTAATGTTTAAACTAAAGTTATTATAACCACTTTACCAGAGACTAGTGTAGTTGTAAATAAGATAAACTTGGAACACTCATAGATTTTGCTTTAGATGTTCGTTTCAGGTATAGAAAAACTTTATTTCGTGATCCATACCTCATTTGAACCTATAATTACCTATAGCTACCCATTAGAACTATCACCCAAAATTTATTAAACTATCACAAACACCCACAAAAAAGTTTGGTCAAAAAACAACATGAAATAAATGTGTCCCTCTCTAGAAGGAAAACAATGTATACTAGCATATCATTTAGTACATAATGAATTACGTGAGTCATGATAGATGAAATTGTATATCAATGAGTTTTCTTTCAAATGCCTCATATTTTGTATCATTTAATTTTTAAAGTAAAGCATTATGACCATTTTTACCAGAGACTATTGTAATTGTAAATAAGAGAAACTTCGAACGTTCTTAAATTTGGCTTTTAATGTTCGTTTCAGGTATAGAAAAATTCTATTTCACGGTCCATACCTCATTTGAACTTATAAATATCTATAATTACCAATTAGAACTAACACACAGAATCTATTAATTCATTACAAACACCCACAAAAGATTTTGGTCATAAAACTACATGCATTTAATATGTTCCTATCCAGAAGGAAAACAATGTATACTATCATATCGTTTAGTATGTAATGAATTAGCTGAACCATGATAGATGAAATTGTAGGTCAATCATTTTTCTAAATTCTACCAATTTTGTATCTATTAATGTTTAAAGTAAAGCATTATGATTATTTTACCAGACGCTAGTGTAGTTTTAAATATGAGAAACTAGTAGCTCGGGGCCTGACACATTATGACCTATTTACCATAGACTAGTGTAGTTGTAAATAAGAAAAACTTCGAACGTTAATAAATTTGGCCTAAGATGTTCGTTTCAGATATAGAAGAACTCTATTTCAGGGTTCATACCTCATTTGAACTTAAATATACCTATACCCATTAGAACTGACACACATAATTTTTTAGATCATCACAAACACTCACAAAAAAATTTGGCAAAAAAACTACATGCAATCAATATGTGCCTCTCTAGAAGGAAAACAATGTATACTACCATATCGTTTAATATGTAATGAATTAGGTGAACCATGATAGATGAAATTGTAGGT
>NW_006239935.1:5046-7021 GCF_000226075.1 Solanum tuberosum
GTGTGCCTTTCTAGAAGGCAAACAATGTACACTACCATATCATTTAGTACGTAATGAATTAGGTGAACCATGATAGATAAAATTGTAGGTCAATGAGTTTTCTTTCAAATTCTACCAACTTTGTATCATTTAATGGTTGAGGTAAAGCATTATGATCATTTTACCAGTGAGTAGTTTAGTTATAGTAGAAAAACTCTATTTCACGGTCCATACCTCATTTGAACTTATAAATACCTATAATTACCGATTAGTACTAACACACATAATTTATTAAATCATCACACACTCACAAAAAAATTTGGTCAAAAACTACTTGCCTTCTAAATATCTATAATTAACCATTAGAACTAACACACATAATTTATTAAATCATCACAAACACCCACAAAAAATTTTGGTCAAAAACTACATGCAATTAATGTATGCCTCTCTAGAAGGCAAACTATGTATACTACCATATCATTTACTAGGTAATGAATTAGGTGAGCCATGATAGATGAAATTGTAGGTCAATGAGTTCTTTTTAAAATTTCCCCAATTTTGTATCATTTAATGTTTAAAGTAAGCATTATGACCATTTTGCCAGACACTAGTGTAGCTGTAAATAATGAAAACTTCGAACGTTCAGAATTTTGGCATTAGATATTCGTTTCGGGTAAAGGAAAATTATATATCACGGTCCGTACCTCATTTGAACTTATAAATATCTATAAATACCCATTAGAGCTAACCCACATAGCTTATTAAGTCATCACAAATAGCCACAAAAAGTTTTGGTCGAAAAACTACATGCAATCAATGGAATTAGTGAAACAAATTGTAAGAATTCAGTAACTAATTAGCAAACAAAAGTCAATTTTTGGTTGTTATCAAGATGAGAAAATTAACTAGGGTATACGTGTTCACCACAAGCTCATGATAGATGTAAATGTAGGTTAATGAGTTTTCTTTCAAATCCCACCAATTTTGTACCTTTTAATGTTTAAAGTAAAGCACTATGACCATTTTACCAGAGACTGGTGTAGTTATAAATAAGAGTAACTTTTAACGTTATAATTGTGGCTTTAGATGTTCGTTTCGGGTAGAGAAAAACTCTATTTCATTGTCCATACCTCATTTGAACTTATAATTACCTATAACTATCCATTAGAGCTACCACACATAATTTGTCAAATCATCACAAACACCCAAAATAATACTGGTAAAAACACGACTTGCAATCAATGTGTGCCTCTCTAGAAGGCAAACAATGTATACTACAGTATCAATTAGTACGTAATGAATTAGGTGAGCCATGATAGTTGAAATTGTAGGTCAATGAGTTTTAATTCAAATGCCACCAATTTTGTATCATTTAATGTTTAAAGTAAAACGTTGTGACTATTTAACTAGAGACTAGTGTAGTTGTAAAGAAGAGAAACTTTGAGCGTTCAATATTCTGGCTTAAGATGTTCGTTTCGGAAGTAGAAAAACTCTATTTCACGGTCCATACCTCATTCGGATTTATAAATTACTATAACTACCCATTAGAACTATCACACATAATTTATTAAATTATCACAAACACCTTCATTCCACGAGACTGACTTACGGACCGTCAATGGATCTACGGTCCGTAAGTCCCTTCCGTCAGCCAGGACTTAGAAATATTTTAGCTTCCAAAAACTAGCTTCTCTGAAGCAAACGACGGACTTGCAGTACGGACCGTAGATCGATCTACGGTCCGTCGCTCCCCTCCGTAGCTCCACACTTCGAATCTTCAAAAATAAGGTACTGGAACCCTTGTAGTACAATCTACAGATCAACAGTACGGTCCGTAGATAAATATACGGACTGTCAATGGCCACTGTGGTTCCACACTTGGTCAGATTTCCCTCTTTTGTCTTCCATACCTTGCTTGCTGATCTACGGTCACCACCTACGGTGCGTAGATCTCCTCCGTGAATGCCCTTTTTCTGCATTTCTTTCAGCTGTC
>NW_006239935.1:7052-9432 GCF_000226075.1 Solanum tuberosum
TTTACTATGTAATGAATTAGGTGAGCCATGATAGATGAAATTGTAGGTCAATGAGTTTTCTTTTAAATTCCACCAATTTTGTATCATTTAATGTTTAAAGTAAAGAATTATGGCCATTTACCATAGACTAGTGTAGTTGTAAAAAAAGAAACTGCTAACGTTCATAATTTTGGCTTTAGATGTTCGTTTCCTAAATAGAAAAACGTTATTCCACGGTCCATACCTCATTTGAACTTATGAATATCTATAATTACCTATTAGAACTAACACACATATTTTATTAAATCATCACAAACACCCACAAAAAATTTGGTAAAAAACTACATGCAATCAATGTGTGACTCTCTAGAAGGCAAAAAATGTATACTACCATATCGTTTAGTACGTAATGAATTAGGTTAGCCATGATAAATAAAATTAAAGGCCAATGTGTTTTCTTTAAAATTCCACCAATTTGGTATCATTTAATGTTTAAAGCAAAGCATTATGACCATCTTACGAGAGACTAACATAGTTGTAAATAAGAGAAACTTCGAACGTTCATAAATCTGCCTTAAGATGTTCGTATCGGATATAGAAAAACTCTATTTAACTGTTCATTCCTCATTTGGATTCATAAATACCTATAATTACCCCAAAGCATTATGACCATCTTACGAGAGACTAACATAGTTGTAAATAAGAGAAACTTCGAACTCAAAACTTTTTGGTCAAAACACTATATGCAATCAATTTGTGCATCTCTAGATGACAAATAATGTACACTACCACATCGTTTAGTACGTAACGAATTAGTTGAGCAATGATATATAATTTATTAAGTCATCACAAAAACGCACAAAAAGTTTTGCTAAAAAAATTACATTCAATCAATATGTGTCTCTCTAGAAGGCAAAAAATGTATACTACCATATCGTTTACAACGTAATGAATTAGGTGAACCATGATATATAAAATTGTAGGTGAAAGTACATAATTTTTGCTTTAGATACTCATTTCTGGTATAGAAAAACTTCGTTTCACGGTCCATGCCTAATTTGAACTTATAAAATCCTATAATTACACTTTAGAACTAACACACAGAATCTATTAATCCATTACAATCACCCACAAAAAATTTTGGTCAAAAAACTACATGCAATTCATATCGTTTACAACATAATGAGTTAGGTGAGCCATGATATATAAAATTGTAGGTGAATGAGTATTCTTTCAGATGCCACAAATTTTGTATAATTTAATGTTTAAAGTAAAGCATTATGACCTTTATACCATAGAATAGTGTAGTTATAAATAATAAAAACTTCGAACGTTCATAATTTTGATTTAAGATGTTCGTTTCAGATATAGAAAAACTCTATTACAGGGTCCATACCTCATTTGAACTTAAATATACCAATAATTACCCATTAGAACTAATACACATAATTTATTAAGTCATCACAAACACCCACAAAAAGATTTGCTCAAAAAACTACATGCAATCAATGTGTGCGTCTCTGGAAGGCAAACAATGTATACTACCATATCGTTTAGTCAGCGTATCAGGTTTAGAAAAACTGTATTTCACGGTCCATACATTATTTGAACTTATAAATATCTATAATTACCCATTAGAACTTACACACATAATTTATTAAATTATCACAAACACCCACAAAAATGTTTAGTCATAAAATTAAATGCAATCAATGTTTGCCTCACTAGAAGGCAAACAATATACACTACAATATTATTTAGTACGTATTGAATTAGGTGATCCATCATAAATGAAATTGTAGATCAATGATTTTTCTTTCAAATGCCACATATTTTGTATCATTTAATGTTTAAAGTAAAGTATTATGACCATTTTACCAGCGACTAGTGTAGTTTTACATAGGAGAAACTACGAACGTTCGTAATTTTGGCTTTAGATGTGCATTTCAGATATAGAAAAACTTTATCACATGGTCCATACCTTATTTGAACTTATAAATACCTATTTGCCTCTCTAGAAAGCAAACAATATATACTACCATATCATTTACTATGTAATGAATTAGGTGAGCTATGATAGATGAAATTGAAGGTCAATGAGTTTTCTTTCAAATTCCACCAACTTTGTATCAGTTAATGTTTAAAGGAAAGAATTATGACCATTTTACCAGAGACTAGTGTAGTTGTAAGTATGAAAAACTTCGAACGTTCATAATTTTTGGCTTTAGATGTTTGTTTCCGATATAGAAAAACTTTATTCCACGGTCCATACCTTATTTGATATTATGAATATCTATAATTACCCATTAGAACTAACACACATAATTTATTAAATCATCACAAACACCCAAAAAAAGTTCATTGCGGGTATAAAAAACTCTATTTCACGGTCCATACCTCA
>NW_006239935.1:9493-9767 GCF_000226075.1 Solanum tuberosum
TTTTAGTACGTAATGAATTAGGTGAGCCATGATAAATAAAATTGAACCCCAATGTGTTTTCTTTAAAATTCGACCAAATTTGTTGCATTTAATGTTTAAACTAAAGCATTATGACCATCTTGCCAGAGACTAACAAAGTTGTAAATAAGAGAAACGTCAATGAGTTTTATTTAAAATTCTTCCTATTTTTTATCATTTAATGTTTTAAGTAAGCATTATGACCATTATGCCAGAGACTAGTGTAGTTGTAAATAATAGAAACTTCGAACGTTCA
>NW_006239935.1:9846-10041 GCF_000226075.1 Solanum tuberosum
ATATGCTCAAAAAACTACATGCAATCAATGTGTGTCTCTCTGGAAGGCAAAAAATGTATACTACCATATCGTTTACAACGTAATGAATTAGGTGAGCCTTAAAAAAACTACATGCAATCAATGTGTGTCTCTCTAGAAGGCTTCAGATGCCATAAATTTTGTATCATTTAATGTTTAAAGTAAAGCATTATGACC
>NW_006239935.1:10097-10334 GCF_000226075.1 Solanum tuberosum
AAACAATGTATACTACCATATCTTTTAGTATGTAATAAATTTGGGGAGCCATGATAGATGTAAGTGTAGGTTAATGAGTTTTCGTTCACAAACACCCACCAAAAATTTTGGTAAAAAAACTACATGCAATCAATGTGTGCCTATGTATAAGGCAAACAATGTATACTTCCATATGCTTAAGTATGTAATGAATTAGGTGAGCAACGATAGATGAAATTGTAGGTCAATGAGTTTTCT
>NW_006239935.1:10406-11827 GCF_000226075.1 Solanum tuberosum
ATGTAGACTAGTGTAGTTGTAAATAATAAAAACTTCGAACGTTCATAATTTTAGTTTAAGATCGTTTCGGTTATAGGAAAACCCTATTTCACGGTCCACACCTCATTTTAACTTATAAATACCTATCATTACCCATTAGAATTAACACAAGCAATTTATTAAGTCATCACAAACACCCAAAAAAAAAATTGGGAAAAAAACTACATGCAATCAATGTGTGCCTCTCTAGAAGGCAAACAATGTATACTACCATATCTTTTAGTCAGTAAAAAATAGGTGAGCCATGATTGATGAAATTGTAGGTCAATGAGTTTTCTTTCAAAATTTCCACCAATTTTGTATCATTTAATGTTTAAAGTAAAGCATTATGATCATTTTTCCAGAGATTAGTTTTGTTTAAAATACGAAAAACTTCGAACTTTCATAATTTTGGCTTTAGATGTTCATTTCAGGTATAGTGTTTTATTTCGAATGCCACTCATTTTGTATAATTGAATGTTTAAAGTAGAGCATTATGACCATTTTCCCAGAGACTAGTGTAGTTGTAAATCAAAGAAACTTTGAACGTTCAAAATATTGTCTGTAGATGTTCATTTCGAGTATAGAAAAACTCTATTTCACGGTCCATACCTCATTTCAAACTATAAATATTTATAATTACTCATTAGAACTATCACCCATAATTTATTAAATCATTACACGCACCCACAAAAAAGTTTGGTAAAAAAACTACATGCAATCAATGTGTCCCTATGAAGAAGGCAAACAATGTATACTACCATATCCTTTAGTATGTAATGAATTAGGTGAGCAATGATAGATGAAATTGTAGGTCGATGAATTTTCTTAAAAATTCCCCCAATTTTGTTTCATTGAATGTTTAAAGTAAGCATTATGACCATTTTGCCAGAGACTAGTGTAGTTGTAAATAATAGAAACTTCGAACGTTCATAATTTTGGCATTAGATATTCGTTTTGCGTATAGAAAAATTCTATATCACGGTCCGTACCTAATTTGAACTTATAAATATCTATAAATACCCATTAGAGCTAACACACATAGTTTATTAAGTCATCACAAACACCCACAAAAAGTTTTGGTCGAAAAACTACATGCAATCAATGTGTGCCTATGTAAATGTAGGTTAATTAGTTTTCTTTCAAATCCCACCAATTCTGTATCATTTAATGTTTAAAGTAAATTATTATGATCATTTTTTCAGAGACTAGTTTTGTTTTAAATAAGAAAAACTTCGAATGCCATGATAGATGTAAATGTAGGTTAATGAATTTTCTTTCAAATCCCATTAATTTTGTATCTTTTTATGTTTAAATTAAAGCATTATGACCATTTTACCAGACATTGGTGTAGTTATAAATAAGAGAAACTTCTAACGTTATAATTGTGGCTTTAGATGTTC
>NW_006239935.1:11857-18342 GCF_000226075.1 Solanum tuberosum
CAAAAATTACGTGCAATTAATGTATGCCTCTCTAGAAGGCAAGCAATGTATACTACCGCCATTAGAGCTAACACACATAATTTATTAGATCATCACAACCACCCAAAAAAATACTGGTAAAAAAACTACATGCAATCAACGTGTGCCTCTCTAGAAGGCAAACAATGTATACTACCATATCATTTAGTACGTAATGAATTAGGTGAGCCATGATAAATAAAATTGCAGGCCAATGTGTTTTCTTTAAAATTCCACCAATTTTGTATCATTTAATGTTTAAAGTAAAGAATTATTATCATCTTACCAGACTCTAATATAGTTGTAAATAAGAGAAACTTCGAACGTCAATAATTTTTGTACTAAATATTCGTGTCGGGTATAGAAAAACTCTATTTCACGGTCCATACCTCATTTAAACTTATAATTACCTATTAGATCTAACACACATTATTTATTAAGTCATCACAAACACGCACATAAAGTTTTGCACAAAAACCTACATGCAATCACTATGTGTCTCTCTAGAAGGCAAAAAATGTATACTACCATATCGTTTACAACGTAATGAATTAGGTGAACCATGATATATAAAATTGTAGGTGAATCAGTATTCTTTCAGATGCCATAAATTTTGTATAATTTAATGTTTAAAGTAAGGCATTATGGTAGGTCAATGAGTTTTCTTTCAAATCCAACAATTTTGTATAATTTAATGTTTAATGTAAAGCATTATGACCTTTTTACCATAGACTAGTGTAGTTGTAAATAAAGAAACTTCTAACGTTCATAATTTTGTCTTTAGATGTTCGTTTCGGGTAGAGAAAAACTCTATTCCGCTGTTCATACCTCATTTGAACTTATAAATACCTATAATAAATTTTTGTTTAAGATGTTCGTTTCAGATATATAAAAATTCTATTTCAGCAATTTATCAAAGCATCACAAATAGACACAAAAAGTTTTGGTCAAAACGCTAATAAAATCAATTTGCGCCTCTCTAGAAGAAAAACAATGTATACTACCACTATCGTTTAGAACGTAACGAATTAGGTGAGCAATGATAGATGAAATTGTAGGTCAATTAGTTTTCTTTCAAATACCACCAACTTTGTATCATCTAATGTTTAAAGTAAATCAATATGACCATTTTACCAGAGACTATAGTATATGTAAATAAGAGAAACTTCGAACGTTTTATAATTTTGGCCTTAGATGTTCGTATCATGTTTAGAAAAACTGTATTTCACGGTCCATACCTTATTTCAACTTATAAATATCAATAATAACCCATTAGAACTAACACACATAATTTATTAAATTATCACAAACACCCACAAAAATGTTTGGTCAAAAAATTACATGCCGTCAATGTGTGCCTCTCTAGAAGGGAAACAATATACACTACAATATTATTTAGTACGTATTGAATTAGGTGATCCATCATAAATGAAATTGTAGATCAATGATTTTTCTTTCAAATGCCACATATTTTGTATCATTTAATGTTTAAAGTAAATCATTTTAACAATTTGACCAGAGATTATAGTGTTTCAAATTCCACCAACTTTGTATCATTTAATGTTAAAAGTAAACAATTATGACCATTTTACCAGAGACTAGTGTAGTTGAAAATATGAAAAACTTCTAACGTTCATAATTTTGGCTTTAGATGTTCATTTCAGATATAGAAAAACTCTATCACACGGTCCATACCTTATTTGAACATATAAATAACTATGTTTACCCATTATAACTAACACACATAATTTATTAAAATCATCACAAAAACCCACAAAAAATTTTGGTCAAAAGACTAAATGCAATCGTAACTACCCATTAGAACTAACACACATAATTTATTAAAATCATCACAAAAACCCACAAAAAATTTTGGTCAAAAGACTAAATGCAATCAATGTGTGCCTTTCTAGAAGGCAAACGATGTACACTACCATATCATTTAGTACGTAATGAATTAGGTGAGCCATGAGAGATGGAATTATAGATCAATGAGTTTTCTTTCAAATGCCAAATATTTAGTATAATTTAATGTTTAAAATAGAGCATTATGACCATTTTACCATAGACTAGTGTAGTTGTAAATCAGAACTTTGAACATTCAGAATATTGTCTTTAGATGTTCATTTCGGGTACAGAAAAACACTATTTCACGGTCCATACGGGTATAGAAAAACTCTATTTTACGGTTCATACCTTATTTAAACTTATAATTACCTATTAGAACTAACACACATAATTTATTAAATCATTATACACACCCACCAAAAAGTTTGGTAAAAAAACTACATAAAATCAATGTGTGCCTATATAGAAGGAAAACAATGTATACTACCATATCGTTTACAACGTAATGAATCAGGTGAGCCATGATATATTAAATTATAGGTGAATGAGTCTTCTTTCAGATGCCACAAATTTTGTATCATTTATTGTTTAAAGTAAAGCATTATGATCATTTTACCAGAGACTCCCAAATTTTGTATCATTTAATGTTTAAAGTAAGCATTATGACCATTTTTCCAGAGACTAGTGTAGTTGTAAATAATAAAAACTTCGAACATTCAGAATTTTAGCATTCGATATGCGTTTCGGGTATAGAAAAATTCTATATCACGGTCCGTAAAGAGTATTTCGTTGTTCATACCTCATTTGAACATATAAATACCTATAATTACCCATTAGAACTAACACACATAATTTATCAAAGCATCAAAAACAGACACAAAAAGTTTTGGTCAAAACACTATATGCAATCAATTTGTGCCTCTCTAGAAAAAAAACAATGTATACTACCATATCGTTTAGTACGTAACGAATTAGGTGAGCAATGATAGATGAAATTGTAGGTCAATGAGTTTTCTTTCACATTCCACCAACTTTATATTATCTAATGATTAAAGTAAATCATTATGACCATTTTACCAGAGATTATAGTATATGTAAATGAGAGAAACTTCGAATGTTCATAATTTTGGCTTTAGATGTTCGTTTCAGGTATATAAAAATTCTATTTCACGGTTCATACCTTATTTGAACTTATAAATATCTATAATAACCTATTAGAAGTAACACACATAATTTATTAAATCATCACAACCACCCAAAAAAATACTAGTAAAAAAACTACATACAATCAACGTGTGCCTCTCTAGAAGGCAAACAATGTATACTACAGTATCAATTAGTACGAAATGAATTAGGTGAGCCATGATAGTTCAAATTGTAGGTCAATGAGTTTTAATTCAAATGCCACCAATTTTCTATTATTTAATGTTTAAAGTAAAACATTATGACTATTTAACTAGAGACTAGTGTAGTTGTAAATAAGAGAAATTTCGATCGTTCATAATTCTAGCTTTAGATGTTCGTGTCGGACATAGAAAAACTCTATTTCATGGTCCATACCTCATTTGGGCGTTCATAATTTTGGCTTTATATGTTCATTTCAGATATAGAAAAACTTCATTACACGGTCCATAGCTTATTTTAACTTATAAATACCTATAATTACCCATTATAACTAACACACATAATATATTAAATCATCACAAACACCCACAAAAAAAATTGGTCAAAAAACTAAATCCAATCAGTGTGTGCCTTTCTAGAAGTCAAACAATGTACACTACCATATCATTTAGTACGTAAAGAATTAGGTGAACCATGATAGATAAAATTGTAGGTCAATGAGTTTTCTTTCACATCCAACAATTTTGTATAATTTAATGTTTAATGTAAAACATTATGACCTTTTTACCATAGACTAGTGTAGTTGTAAATAATAAAAACTTCGAATGTTCATAATTTTTGTTTAAGATATTCGTTTCAGACATATAAAAATTCTATTTCAGGGTCCATACCTCATTTGAAATTAAATATACCTATAATTACCCATTAGAACTAACACACAATCCATACCTCATTTTAAGTTATAAATATTTATAATTACCCATTAGAACTAACACATATAATTTATTATAACTTTTTAATTCATCACAAACACCCACAAAAAAATTTGGGAAAAAAACTACATGCAATCAATGTGTGCCTATGTAGAAGGCAAACAATGTAGACTTCAATATCCTTGAGTATGTAATGAATAAGGTGAGTAATGAGAGATGAAATTGTAGGTCAATGAGTTTTCTCTAAAATTCCCCCAGTTTTGTTTCATTTAATGTTTAAAGTAAAGCATTATGATCATTTTACCAAAGACTAGTTTAGTTTTAAATAAGAAAAACTTCGAATATTCATAATGTTGGCTTTAGATGTTCATTTCAGGAATAAAAAAAACTATATTTCACGGTCTATACCTCATTTGAACTTATAAATATCTATAAATACCCATTAGAGCTAACACACATAGTTTATTAAGTCATCACAAACACCCACAACAAGTTTTGATCGAAAAACTACATGCAATCAATGTGTGTCTCTCTAGAAGGTAAACAATGTATACTACCATATCTTTCAGTACGTTATAAATTTGGGGAGCCATGATAGATGTAAATATAGTTTAATGAGTTTGCTTTCAAATCCCACCAATTTTGTATCTTTAAATGTTTAAAGTAAACCATTATGCCCATTTTACCAGAGACTAGTGTAGTTGTAAATATGAAAAACTTCTAATGTTCATAATTTTGGCTTTAGATGTTCGTTTTTGATATAAAAAAACTTTATTCCACAGTCCATACCTCATTTGAACTTATGAATATCTATAATTACCTTCAAATTCCACCAATTTTGTATCATTTAATGTTTAAAGTAAATCATTATAACAATTTGACCAGAGATTATAGTATATGTAAATAAGAGAAACTTCGCGTGTGACTCTCTAGAAGGCAAAAAATGTATACGACCATATCGTTTAGTACGAAATGAATTAGGTGAGCCATGATAAATAAAATTGCAGGCCAATGAGTTTTCTTTAAAATTCCAAAAAATTTGTATCATTTAATGTTTAAAGTCAAGCATTATGACCATCTTACCAGAGACTAACATAGTTGTTGTTTAGTCAAAAAATTACATGCAATCAGTGTATGCCTCTCTAGAAGGCAAACAATATACACTACCATATTCTTTAGTACGTAATGAATTAGGTGAGCCATAATAAATGAAATTGTAGATCAATGAGTTTTCTTTCAAATGCCACATATTTTGTATCATTTAATGTTTAAAGTAAAGTATTATGACCATTTACCAAAGACAAGCGTAGTTGTACATAAGAGAAACTACTAACGTTCATAATTTTGGCTTTAGATGTTCATTTCAGATATAGAAAAACTTTTTTAAACTGTCCATACCTTGTTTTAACTTATAAATACCTATAATTACCCATTATAACTAACACACATAATTTATTAAATCATCACAAACACCCACGAAAAATTTTGGTCAAAAAACTAAATGCAATCAAAGTGTGCCTTTCTAGAAGGCAAACAATGTACACTACCATCTTTCAGATACTAGCGTAGTTGTAAATAAAGAAACTTCTAACGTTTATAATTTGCAATCAAAGTGTGCCTTTCTAGAAGGCAAACAATGTACACTACCATATCATTTACTACGTAATGTATTAGGTGAGCCTTGAGAGAAAAAATTGTAGATCAATGAGTTTTCTTTCAAAATGCCACATATTTTGTATCATTTAATGTTTAAAGTAAACAATTATGACCATTTATGCAATCAATTTGCGCCTCTCTAAAAGAAAAACAATGTATACTACCACATCATTTAGTACGTAACGAATTAGGTGAGCAATAATAGATGAAATTGTAGGTCATTGAATTTTCTTTCAAATTCCACCAACTTTGTATCATCTAATGTTTAAAGTAAATCATTATGACCATTTTACCAGAGACTATAATATATGTAAATATTAAAAACTTCGAACGTTCATAATTTTGGCTTTAGATATTCAAGTAAGAAAACTACATGCAATCAATGTGTGCCTTTGTAGAAGGCAAACAATGTATACTTCCATATCCTTAAGTATGTAATGAATTAGGTGAGCAATGATAGATGAAATTGTTTTAAATTATCACTAACACCAACAAAAATGTTTGGTCAAAAAATTACATGCAATCAATGGTTTAATGTTTAAACTAAGCATTATGACCATTTTGCCAGAGACTAGTGTAGTTGTAAATAAACCATATCTTTTAGAACGCACTAAATTTGGGGAGCGATGATAGATGTAAATGTAAGTTAATGAGTTTTCTTTCAAATCCCACCAATATTGTATCTTTTAATGATTAATGTAAAGTATTTTGACCATTTTACCAGAGACTAGTGTAGTTGTACATTGGAGAAACTACGCACGTACATAATTCTGGCTTTAGATGTCCGTTTCAAATATAGAAAAACTTTATTACACGGTCCATACCTTATTTATGGTCGAAAAACTACAGGCAATCAATGTGTGTCTCTCTAGAAGGTAAACAATGTATACTACCATATCTTTTAGT
>NW_006239935.1:18513-18721 GCF_000226075.1 Solanum tuberosum
CTACCATATCATTTAGTACGTAATGAATTAGGTGAGCCATGATAGATAAAATTGTAGATCAATGTGTTTTCTTTCAATAGTCGCACATTTTATATAATATAATGTTTAAAGTAAAGCATTATGACCATTTTATCAGAGAACATATAATTACCTACAACTACCCATTAGAGCTAACACACATAATTTATTAAATCATCACAAACACCCA
>NW_006239935.1:18776-21558 GCF_000226075.1 Solanum tuberosum
ATTTCACGGTCAATAACTCATTTGAAGTTATAATTATTTATAATTACCCATTAGAACTAACACACATAATTTATTAAATCATTACACACACCCATAAATAATTTGGGTAAAAAAACTAAAAGCAATCAATGTGTGCCTGTGTAGAAGGCAAACAATTTATACTACCATATCCTTTAGTATGTAATGAATTAAGTTGAGCAATTATACATGAAATTGTAGGTCTATGAGTTTTCTTTAAAATTCCCCCAATTTTGTATCTTTTAATGTTTAAAGTAAGCATTATGACCATTTTGCCAAAGACTAGTGTAGTTGTAAATAATAGAAACTTCGAACGTTCAGAATTTTGGCATTAGATATTCGTTTCGGGTGTAGAAAAATTCTATATCACGTTCTGTACCTCATTTGAACTTATAAATATCTATAAAGACCCATTAGAGCTAACACACATTGTTTATTAAGTCATCACAAACATAGACAAAAAGTTTTGGTCGAAAAACTACATGCAATCAATATGTGTCTCTCTAGAAGGTAAACAATGTATACTACCATATCTTTTAGAACGCACTAAATTTGGGGAGCGATGATAGATGTAAATGTAAGTTAATGAGTTTTCTTTCAAATCCCACCAATATTGTATCTTTTAATGATTAAAGTAAAGCATTATGACCATTTTACCAGAGACTGGTGTTGTTATAAATGATAGTAACTTCTAACATTTTAATTGAGGCTTTAGATGTTCGTTCCGGGTATAGAAAATTAGAAAAACTATATTTCAAGGTCCATACCTCAGTTGGACTTAAATATACCTATAATTACCCATTAGAACTAACATTTGAACTTATAATTACCTATAACTACCCATTAGACCTAACACACATAATTTATTAAATCATCACAAACACTCAAAAAAATACTGGTGAAAACACTACATGCAATCAATGTGTGCCTCTCTATAAGGCAAACAATACTGACAAAATTGTAGGTCAATGAGTTTTCTTTCAAATTCCACCAACTGTAGATAAATGAATTTTCTTTCAAATGCCACCAATTTTGTATCATTTAATGTTTAAAGTAAAGCATTATGGCCATTTTACCAGAGACTAGTGTAGTTGTAAAAAAGGAAACTCCTAACGTTCATAATTTTAGCTTTAGATGTTCGTTTCGGGTGGAGAAAAACTCGATTTCACTGTTCATACCTCATTTGAATCATTCTGACAATATGACCAGAGATTATGGTATATGTAAATAAGAGAAACTTCGAACGTTCATAATTTTGGCTTTAGATGTTCGTTTCAGGTATAGAAAAACTCTATTTCACGGTCCATACCTTATTTGAACTTATAAATATCTATAATTACCCATTAGAACTAACACACATAATTTATTAAATTATCACAAACACCCACAAATATGTTTAGTCAAAAAATTACATGCAATCAATGTATGCCTCTAGAAGGGAAACAATATACACTACCATATTATTTAGTACGTAATGAATTAGGTGAGCCATAATAAATGAAATTGTAGATCAATGAGATTTCTTTCAAAATGCCACATATTTTGTATCATTTAATGTTTAAAGTAAAGTATTATGACCATTTTACCAGAGACTAGTGTAGTTGTACATAAGAGAAACTACTAACATTCATAATTTTGGATTTAGATGTTCATTTCATATATAGAAAAACTTTATTACACGGTCCATACCTTATTTTAACTTATAAATACATATAATTACCCATTATAACTAACACACATAATTTATTAAATTATCACAAACACCCACAAAAATGTTTGGTCAAAAAATTACATGCAATCAATGTGTGCCTCTCTAGAAGGCAAACACTATACACTACCATATTATTTAGTACGTAATGAATTAGATGAGCCATGATGTAACACCCCGACTTTTCCAAAACGTTCGAGAAAAAATTGTAGATCAATAAGTTTTCTTTCAAATGCCACATATTTCGTATAATTTAATGTTTAAAGTATTCATATTTTAAGTGTTCAAAGGTTTTAACTCAAGTTTTGAAGTTAAGTAAGTGGCAAAATAAAAGTTTGTGAAAGGTATCATAAGTTCTTTTTCAGAGATTTCTTTGAAATTTGGGTCAAATGTATTGGATGTTTTCTCCCAATATATAAAGAGTTATAAGGACTCTTACCCATTAAATCGAAGGCCTACGAGTCTAGTTTGCAACGCACAAAACCCCATATCAAACGGACATCCGAGTAAAAAGTTATGAGGGTTTTACTAGGGACTGCCAGGGCAGAATCCGGGTCGGGTAAAGAAATATGGTATGTCGGCTATTAAATGTTTTTAGCCATGGAAACAGTTCGTTTCAGTTCTAAAACCCGAGAGAAAGCTTAGGAGAGGGTTTCTATGAAGTCCTAGCATAATGAAGGTTAGTTTTGACGATTTCTACCATCAAACATTGCCCCCGTGCCTAGAAACGTAATCCTACACGTGGCAATCATTTTTCCCTTCTATTTGCTGCGTTTGGAGCTGGTTTTTGAAGATATAAATTTGTAATTATTGATGTTTCTTCAAGGTTTTAACTTGGTTAACTAAGGTAATCATCTCGGGACTCTTTTATGATTGTTTTTATGAATTTCTACGGACGTTTCGACAAGTCGAGGCAATATGGCAAATCTACCGATATAAGATTAATTATAAACTATTTATAGGTGCGTACCAGCTGTGTATATATAGTGTTTGCGAAGCTTAGGACATAAGGAACAACTTTAGTGAAGGAACTACGGTCTTTCGAGAGTTCATTGG
>NW_006239935.1:21577-27595 GCF_000226075.1 Solanum tuberosum
TTAGAAATAACATACATAATTTATTAAATCATCACAAACACCCAAAAAAATACTGGTAACAAAACTACATGCAATCAATGTGTGCCACTCTATAAGGCAAACAATGTATACTACATTATCAATTAGTACGTACTGAATTAGGTGAGCCATGACAGTTGAAATTGTAGGTCAATGAGTTTTAATTCAAATGCCACCAATTTTGTATCATTTAATGTATAAAGTAAGCATGACTATTTAACTAGAGACTAGTGTAGTTGTAAATAAGAGAAACTTCGAGAGTTCATAATTCTGGCTTTAGATGTTTGTTTCGGATATAGAAAAACTCTATTTCACGGTCCATACCTCACTTGGATTCATAAATACCTACAACTACCCATTAGAACTATCACACATAATTTATTAAAATATCACAAACACCCACAAAAAAATTTGGTCAAAAAACTACATGCAATAAATGTGTCCCTCTCCAGAAGGCAAACAATGTATACTACCACATCATTTAGTATGTAATGAATTAGGTGAACCATGATAGATGAAATTGTAGGTCAATGAGATTTCTTTCAGATGCCAACAATTTTGTATAATTAATGTTTAAAGTAAAGCATTATGACCTTTTTACCATAGATTAGTGTAATTGTAAAATAATAAAAACTTTTAAACGTTCATAATTTTGGTTTAAGATGTTCGTTTCAGATTTAGAAAAACTCTATTTCAAGGTCCATACCTCATTTGGACTTAAATATACCTATAATTACCCATTAGAACTAACACACATAATTTTTTAAATCTTCACAAACACCCACAAAAAAAATTTAGAAAAAAACTACATGCAATCAATGTGTGCCTCTCTAGAAGGCAAACAATGTATACTACTATATCGTTTAGTCAGTAATAAATTAGGTGAGCCATGATTGATAAAATTGTAGGTCAATGAGTTTTCTTTCAAATTCCACCAATTTTGTATCATTTAATGTTTAAAGTAAATCATTATGGCCATTTTACCAGAGACTAGTGTAGTTGTAAATAAATAAACTTCTAACATTCATAATTTTAGCTTTAGATGTTCGTTTCGGGTAGAGAAAAACTCGATTTCACTGTTCATACCTTAAATACCCATAATTACCCATTAGAACTAACACTCATAATTTATCAAAGCATCACAAATGACACAAAAAATTTTGGTCAAAATGCTATATGCAATCAATTTGCGCCTCTCTTGAAATGGCTGCCATGCAGTAGTAGCAAATGGTTCAACAGGGTCGGCTCGGGCTCTACCACATCGTTTCGTACGTAACGAATTAGGTGAGCAATGATAGATGAAATTACTGAGTTTTGACATTAGGAGCCAGTTGTGCCCCTTGAGTTTAGGGAGTGACACATGATAAATGAAATAATGAGTTTTCTTTCAAATTCCACCAACTTTGTATCAACTAATGTTTAAAGTAAATCATTATGACCATTTTACCAGAGACTAGTATAGTTGTACATAAGATAAACTACGAACGTTCATAATTTTGGCTTTAGATGTTCGTTTCAGATATAGAAAAATTTTATTACACGATCCATACCTTATTTGAACTTACAAATACCTATAATTACCCATTATAACTAACACACATAATTTATTAAATTATCACAAACACCCACAAAAATGTTTGGTCAAAAAATTACATGCAATCAATGTGTGCCTCTCTAGAAGGCAAACAATATACACTACCATATTATTTAGTACGTAATGAATTAGGTGAGCCATGATGTAACACCCCGACTTTTCCAAAACATTTTAATTAATTCGTACCTTCATGGAAAGACAAAGAGGGTGAGTAATAAATTAAAAAGGATGTGGTATGTCATATTTTAAGTGTTCAAAGGTTTTATCTCAAGTTTTGAAGTTAAGTAAGTGGCAAAATAAAAGTTGGCGAAAGGTATCATAAGTTCTTTTTCAAAGATTTCTTTGAAATTTGGGTCAAATATTGTCTTTAGATGTTCATTTCGGGTATAGAAAAACTTTATTTCACGGTCCATACCTCATTTGAAGTTATAGATATTTATAATTACCCATTAGAACTAACACACATAATTTATTAAATTATCACAAATACCCACATAAAATTTTGGTCAAAAACTACAAGCAATTAATGTATGCCTCTCTAACAGGCAAACAATGTGTACTACCATATCCTTTAGTATATAATGAATTAGGTGAGCAATGATAGATGAAATTGTAGGTCAATGAGTTTTCTTTAAAATTTCCCCAATTTTGTATCATTTAATGTTTAAAGTAAGCATTATGACCATTTTGCCAGAGACTAGTGTAGTTGTAAATAATAGAAACTTCGAACGTTCAGAATTTTGGCATTAGATATTCGTTTCGGGTATAGAAAAATTCTATATCACGGTCCGTACCCAATTTGAACTTATAAATATATATAAATACCCATTAGAGCTAACACACATAATTTATTAAATCATTACACAAACCCACAAAAAATTTTGGTAAAAAAACTACATGCAATCAATGTGTGTCTCTCTAGAAGGAAGACAATGTATACTACATTATCTTTTAGTAAGTAATAAATTTGGGGAGCCATGATAGAATGTAAAAAGTAAGGGTTTAAATGGAAGTTTTTCTTTCAAATCCCACTAATTTTGTATCTTTTAATGTTTAAAGTAAAGCATTATGACCATTTTACCAAACAATGGTGTACTTATAAATAAGAGTAACTTTTAACGTTATAATTGTGGCTTTAGATGTTCGTTTCGGGTATAGAAAAACTTTATTTCATTGTCCATACCTCATTTGAACTTATAATTACCTATAACTACCCATTAGAGCTAACACACATAATTTATTAAATCATCACAAACACCCAAAAAAATACTGGTAAAAAAACTACATGCAATCATGCCTCTCTAGAAGGCAAACAATGAATACTACCGTATCAATTAGTACGTAACGAATTAGGTGAGCCATGATAGTTCAAATTGTAGGTCAATGAGTTTTAATTCAAATGCCACCAATTTTGTATCATTTAATGTTTAAAGTAAAACATTATGACCTTTTTACCACAGACTAGTGTAGTTGTAAATTATAAAAATTTCGAACGCTCATAATTTTTGTTTAAAATGTTCGTTTCAGATATATAAAAACTCTATTTCAGGGTCCATACCTCATTTGAACTTAAATATACCTATAATTACCCATTAGAACTAACACACATAATTTTTCAAATCATCACAGACACCCACAAAAAATTTTGGGAAAAAAACTACATGCAATCAATGTGTGCCTTCTAGAAGGCAAACAATGTATACTACCACATCGTTTAGGCAGTAATAAATTAGGTCAGCCATGATTGATGAAATTGTAGGTCAATGAGTTTTCTTTCAAATTCCACCAATTTTGTATCATTTAATGTTTAAAGTAAAGCATTATGATCGATTTTACCAGATACTAGTTTAGTTTTAAATAAGAAAAACTTCGAACATTCATAATGTTGGCTTTAGATGTTCATTTCAGGTATAAAAAAACTATATTTCTACGGTCCATACCTCATTTGAACTTATAAATATCTTATGATTATCCATTAGAACTAACACACATAATTTATTAAATTATCACAAATACCCACATAAAATTTTGGTCAAAAACTACAAGCAATTAATGTATGCCTCTCTAAAATTTAAACAATGTATACTACCATATCCTTTACTATGTAATGAATTAGATGAGCTATGATAGATGAAATTGTAGGTCAATGAGTTTTCTTTTAAATTCCACCAACTTTGTATCATTTAATGTTTAAAGTAAACAATTATGACCTTTTTACCAGAGACTAGTGTAGTTGTAAAAATGAAAAACTTCTAACGTTCAAAATTTTGGCTTTAGATGTTTCTTTCCGATATAGAAAAACTTTATTCCATGGTCCATACCTCATTTGAATTTATGAATATCTATAATTACTCATTAGAACTAACACACATAATTTATTAAATTATCACAAATACCCACATAAAATTTTGGTCAAAAACTACAAGCAATTAATGTATGCCTCTCTAAAATTTAAACAATGTATACTACCATATCCTTTACTATGTAATGAATTAGATGAGCTATGATAGATGAAATTGTAGGTCAATGAGTTTTCTTTAAAATTCCACCAATTTTGTATCATTTAATGCTTAAAGTAAAGCAATATGACCATCTTACCAGAGACTAACATAGTTGTAAATAAGAGAAACTTCGAACGTTAATAATTTTTGTATTAAATGTTCTTTCAGGGTGTAGAAAAACTCTATTTCACGGTCCATACCTTATTTGAACTTATAAATATCTATAATTACCCATTAGATCTAACACACATAATTTATCAAAGCATCACAAACAGACACAAAAGGTTTTTGGTCAAAACGCTATATGCAATCAATATGCGCTTCTCTAAAAGAAAACAATGTATACTACCGCATCATTTAGTACGTAACGAATTAGGTGAGCAATGATAGATGAAATTGTAGGTCAATGAGTTTTCTTTAAAATTCCACCAATTTTGTATCATTTAATGTTTAAAGTAAAGCATTATGACCATTTTACCAGAGACTAGTGTAGTTGTAAATAAAGAAACTTCTAATATTCAGAATTTTGGCTATATAAGTTCGTTTCGGGTAGAGAAAAAGACTACTTCACTATACATACCTCATTTGAACATATAAATACCTATAATTGCCCATTAGAACTAACACACATAATTTATCAAAGCATCACAAACAGACACAAAAGGTTTTGGTCAAAACGCTATATGCAATCAATATGCGCTTCTCTAAAAGAAAAACAATGTATACTACCGCATCATTTAGTACGTAACGAATTAGGTGAGCAATGATAGATGAAATTGTAGGTCAATGAGTTTTCTTTCAAATTCCACCAACTTTGTATAATCTAATGTTTAAAGTAAATCATTATGACAATTTTACTAGAGATTATAGTATATGTAAATAAGAGAAACTTCGAACGTTCATAATTTTGGCTTTAGATGTTCGTTTCAGGTATAGAAAAACTCTATTTCACGGTCCATACCTTATTTGAACTTATAAATATCTATAATTACCCATTAGATCTAACACACATAATTTATTAAATTATCACAAACACCCGCAAAAATGTTTGGTCAAAATATTACATGCAATCAATGTATGCCTCTCTAGAAGGCAAACAATATACACTACCATATTATTTAGTATGTAATGAATTAGGTGAGCCATAATAAATGAAATTGTAGATCAATGAGTTTTCTTTCAAATGTCACATATTTTGTATCATTTAATGGTTAAAGTAAAGTATTATGACCATTTTACCAGAGACTAGTGTAGTTGTACATAAGAGAAACTACTAACGTTCATAATGTTGGCTTTAGATGTTCATTTCAGATATAGAAAAATTTTATTACACGGTCCATACCTTATTTTAACTTATAAATACCTATAATTATGCATTATAACTAACATACATAATTTATTAAATCATCACAAACACCAACAAAAATTTTGGACAAAAAACTACACGCAATCAATGTGTGCCTCCCTAAAAGGCAATCAATGTATACTACCATATCCTTTAGTACATAATGATGTATCATCTAATGTTTAAAGTAAATCATTATGACCATTTTACCAGAGACTAGTGTAGTTGTAAATAAAGAAACTTCTAATATTCATAATTTTGGCTATATATGTTCGTTTCGGGTAGAGAAAAAGACTATTTCACTGTACATACCTCATTTGAACATATAAATACCTATAATTGCCTATTAGAACTAACACACATAATTTATCAAAGCATCACAAACAGACACAAAAAGTTTTGGTCAAAACGCTATATGCAATCAATTTGCGCTTCTCTAGAAGAAAAACAATGTATACTACCGCATCGTTTAGTATGTAACTAATTAGGTGAGCAATGATAGATGAAATTGTAGATCAATGAGTTTTCTTTCAAATTCCACCAATTTTGTATCATTTAAT
>NW_006239935.1:27979-28821 GCF_000226075.1 Solanum tuberosum
GAGCCATAATAAATGAAATTGTAGATCAATGAGTTTTCTTTCAAATGTCACATATTTTGTATCATTTAATGGTTAAAGTAAAGTATTATGACCATTTTACCAGAGACTAGTGTAGTTGTACATAAGAGAAACTACTAACGTTCATAATGTTGGCTTTAGATGTTCATTTCAGATATAGAAAAACTTTATTACACGGTCCATACCTTATTTTAATTTATAAATACCTATAATTATCCATTATAACTAACATACGTAATTTATTAAATCATCATAAACACCCACAAAAAAAATTGATCAAAAAAACTAAATGCAATCAATGTGTGCCTTTCTAGAACGCAAACAATGTACACTACCATATCATTTAGTACGTAATGAATTAGGTGAACCATGATAGATGAAATTGTAGGTCAATGAGATTTCTTTCAAATGCCAACAATTTTGTATAATTAATGTTTAAAGTAAAGCATTATGACCTTTTTACCATAGATTAGTGTAATTGTAAATAATAGAGACTAGTATAGTTGTACATAAGAGAAACTACAAACGTTCATAATTTTGGCTTTAGATGTTCGTTTCAGGTATAGAAAAATTTTATTACACGGTCCATACCTTATTTGAACTTACGAATACCTATAATAACCCATTATAACTAACACACATAATTTATTAAATCATCACAAACACCCACAAAAAATTTTGGTCAAAAAACTAAATGCAATCAATGTGTGCCTTTCTGGAAGGCAAACAATGTACACTACCATATCATTTAGTACGTAATGAATTAGGTGAGTCAGATAAAATTATAGATCAATGAGTTTTCTTTCAAATGCCACACATTTTGT
>NW_006239935.1:29135-29415 GCF_000226075.1 Solanum tuberosum
TAGATCAATGAGTTTTCTTTCAAATGCCACATATTTTGTATAATTTAATGTTTAAAGTAGAGCATTATGACCATTTTACCAGACACTAGTGTAGTAGTAAATCACAGAAACTTTGAACGTTCAGAATATTGTCTTTAGATGTTCATTTCGGGTATAGAAAAACTCTATTTCACGGTCCATACCTCATTTGAAGTAATAAATATTTATAATTACCCATTAGAACTAACACACATAATTTATTAAATCATCACAAACACCCACAAAAAATTTTGGTCAAAAA
>NW_006239935.1:29533-33852 GCF_000226075.1 Solanum tuberosum
TGAGCAATGATAGATGAAATTGTAGGTCAATGAGTTTTCTTTCAAATTCCCCCAATTTTGAATCATTTAATGTTTAAAGGAAGCATTATGACCATTTTGTTAGAGACTAGTGTAGTTGTAAATAATAGAAATTTCGATCGTTCAGAATTTTTGCGTTTGATATTCGTTTCGGGTATAGAAAAATTCTATGTCACTGTCCGTACCTCATTTGAACTTATAAATATCTATAAATACCCATTAGAGCTAATACACATAGTTTATTAAGTCATCACAAACACCCACAAAAAGTTTTGGTCGAAAAACTACATGCAATCAATGTGTGTCTCTCTAGTAGGTAAACAATGTATACTACCATAGCTTTTAGTACGTAATAAATTTGGGGAGCCATGATAGATGTAAATGTAGGTTAATGAGTTTTCTTTCAAATCCCACGAATTTTATATCTTTTAATGTTTAAAGTAAAGCATTATGACAATTTTACCAGACACTAGTGTAGTTATAAATAAGAGAAAGTTCTAACGTTATAGTTGTGGCTTTAGATGTTCGTTTCGGGTATAGAAAAACTCTATTTCATTGTCCAAACCTCATTTGAACTTATAATTACCTATAACTACCCATTAGAGCTAACAAACATAATTTATTAAATCATCACAAACACCCAAAAATTTACTTGTAAAAAAACTATATGAATTGTGTGCCTCTATAGAAGGGAAACAATGTAAACTATAGTGTCAATTAGTACGTAATGAATTAGGTGAGCCATGATAGTTCAAATTGTAGGTCAATGAGTTTTAATTCAAATGCCACCAATTTTGTATAATTTAATGTATAAAGTAAATCATTATGACTATTTAGCTAGAGACTAGAGTAGTTGTAAATAACAGAAACTTCGAACGTTCATAATTATGGCTTTATATGTTCGTTTCGGATATAGAAAAACTCTATTTCATGGTCCATACCTCAATTGGATTCATAAATACCTATAACTACCCATTAGAACTATCAAACATAATTTATTAAATTGTCACAAACACCCACAAAAAATTTTGGTCAAAATACTACATGCAATCAATGTTCCCCTCTCTAGAAGGCAAACAATGTATACTACCATATCATTTAGTACATTATGAATTAGGTGAACCATGATTGATGAAATTGTAGGTCAATGAGTTTTCTTTCAAATGCCATCAATTTTGTATACTTTAATGTTTAAGGTAAAGCATAATGACCTTTTTACCATAGACTAGTGTAGTTGTAAATAACAAAAACATCGAACGTTCATAATTTTGGTTTAAGATGTTCGTTACAGATATAGAAAAAACTCTATTCCAGGGTGCATACACCATTTGAACTTAAATATACGTATAATTACCCATTAGAACTAATAGACATAATTTTTTAAATCATCACAAACACCCACAAAAAATTTTGGGAATAAAACTACAAGCAATCAATGTGTACCTCTCTAGAAAGGCAAACAATGTATACTACCATTTCGTTTAGTCAGTAATAAATTAGGTGAGCCATGATTGATGAAATTGTAGGTCAATGAGTTTTCTTTCAAATCCACCAATTTTGTATCATTTAATGTCGAAAGTAAAGCATTATGATCATTTTACCAGAGACTCGTTTAGTTTTAAACAAGAAAAAGTTCGAACATTCATAATTTTGGCTTTAGATGTTCATTTCAGGTATAGAAAAACTCTATTTCACGGTCCATACCTCATTTGAACTTATAAATATCTACAAATACCCATTAAAACTAAAACACATAATTTATTAAATCATCACAAACACCCACAAAAAAATTAGGTCAAAAACTACATGCAAATAATGTATGCCTCTCTAGAAGGCAAACAATGTATACTACCATATCATTTCCTATGTAATGAATTAGGTGAGCCATGATAGATGAAATTGGAGTTTTTTTTTAAATTCCACCAACTTTGTATCATTTAATGTTTAAAGTAAAGAATTATGACCATTTTATCAAAGACTAGTGTTGTTGTAAATATGAAAATCTTCGAACATTCATAATTTTTCCTTTAGATGTTCGTTTCCGATATAGAAAAACTTTATTACACGGTTCATACCTCATTCAAACTTATGAATATCAATAATTACCCATTAAAACTAACACACATATTTTATTAAATCATCACAAAGACCCACAATAAATTTGGTAAAAAAACTACATGCAATCAATGTGTGCCTCTCTAGAAGGCAAAAAATGTATACTACCATATCGTTTAGTACATAATGAATTAGGTGAGCCATGATAAAGAAAATTGCAGGCCAATGTGTTTTCTTTAAAATTCCACCAATTTTATATCATTTAATGTTTAAAGTAAAGCATTATTACCATCTTACCATAGACTAATATAGTTGTAAATAAGAGAAACTTTGAACGTTAATAATTTTTGTACTAAATATTCGTGTCGGGTATAGAAAAACTCTATTTCACGGTCCATACCTCATTTAAACTTATAATTACCTATTAGATCTAACACACATTATTTATTAAGTCATCACAAACACGCACAAAAAGTTTTGCACAAAAAACCTATATGCAATCACTATGTGTCTCTCTAGAAGGCAAAAAATGTATACTACCATATCGTTTACAACGTAATGAATTAGGTGAACCATGATATATAAAATTGTAGGTGAATGAGTTTTCTTTTAGATGTCATAAATTTTGTATCATTTAATGTTTAAAGTAAAGCATTATGACCATTTTACCAGAGACTAGTGTAATTGTAAATAAAGAAAACTTCTAAACTTTTCAATTGAATTTTGTTCTTTAGATATTCGTTTCGGGTTAGAGAAAAACTCTAATTTCATTGTTCATACCTCATTTGAACTTATAAATACCTATAATTACCCATTAGAACTAACACTCATAATTTATCAAAGCATCAAAAACAGACACAAATTTTTTTTGGTCAAAACGCTATATGCAATCAATTTGCACCTCTCTAGAAGAAAAACAATGTATACTACCTCAACGTTTAGTACGTTACGAATTAGGTGAGCAATGATAGATGAAATTATAGGTCACTGAGTTCTCTTTCAAATTCCAACAACTTTTTGCCATCTAATGTTTAAAGTAAATCATTATGACCATTTTACCAGAGACTAGTGTAGTTGTACATAAGAGAAACTGCGACCGTTCATAATTTTGGCTTTAGATGTTCGTTTCAGGTATAGAAAAACTCTATTTCACGGTCCATACCTTATTTGAACTTATAAATACCTATAATTACCCATTATAACTAACACACATAATTTATTAAATTATCACAAAAACCCACAAAAATATTTGGTCAAATAATTACATGCAATCAATGTGTGCCTCTCTAAAAGGCAAACAATATAAACTACAATATTATTTAGTACGTAATGAATTAGTTGAGCCATGATAAATGAAATTGTAGATCAATGAGTTTCTTTCAAATGCCACATATTTTGTATCATTTAATGTTTAAAGTAAAGTATTATGACCATTTTACCAGAGACTAGTGTAGTTGTACATAAGAGAAACTGCGACCGTTCATAATTTTGGCAATAGATGTTCGCTTCAGATATTGTAAAAGTTTTTTACATGGTCCATACCTTATTTGAACTTATAAATACCTATAATTACCCATTATAACTAACACACATAATTTATAAAATCATCACAAACTCCCACAAATAATTTTGGTCAAAAAACTAAATGAAATCAATGTGTGCCTTTCAAGAAGGCAAACAATGTACGCTACCATATTATTTAGTACGTAATGAATTAGGTGAGCCATGATAGATAAAATTGTAGATCAATGATTTTTCTTTCAAATGCCACACATTTTGTATAATTTAATGTTTAAATTAGAGCATTATGACCATTTTTACTAGAGACTAGTGTATTTGTAAATGAGAGAAACTTTGAACATTCAGAATATTGTCTTTAGATGTTCATTTTGGGTATAGAAAAAACTCTATTTCACGGTCCATACCTCATTTGAAGTTATAAATATTTATAATTATCCATTAGAACTAACACACATAAAATATTAAATCATTACACACACCCACAAAAAAGTTTGCCAAAAAAACTACTTGCAATCAATGTGCGCCTATGTAGAAGGCAAACAATGTATACTAAAATATCCTTTAGTATGAAATGAATTAGGTGAGCAATGACAGATGAAATTGTAGGTCAATGAGTTTTCTTTAAAATTCCCCCATTTTTGTATCATTTAATATTTTAAGTAAGCATTATGACCATTTTTCCAGAGACTAGTGTAGTTGTAAATAATAGAAACTTCGAACGTTCA
>NW_006239935.1:34164-34372 GCF_000226075.1 Solanum tuberosum
CAAATCCCACCAATTTTGTATCTTTTAATGTTTAAAGTAAAGCATTATAACCATTTTACCAGAGACTGGTGTAGTTATAAATAAGAGAAACTTCTAACATTATAATTGTGGCTTTAGATGTTCGTTTCGGTTTAGAAAAACTCTATTTCATTGTCCATACCTCATTTGAACTTATAATTACCTATAACTACCCATTAGAACTAACACA
>NW_006239936.1:0-211 GCF_000226075.1 Solanum tuberosum
TTTTAGGATGTAGGGTTTAGAGCTTATGGTTTTAAATTGGTGGGTTTTAGGGTTTTTTTTAGGGTTTATAGCATTTAGGTTTTCTTAAGGTTTACGGTTTAGGGTTTCTTACGGTTTTAGGTTTCGGATTTAGGATTTTGGATTTTAGGTTAGTGTTTTGGTTTAGGGCTTAAGGATTTTTTAGGTTTAGGGTTTAGGGCTTTGGGTTTTT
>NW_006239936.1:384-734 GCF_000226075.1 Solanum tuberosum
TTTTAGGGTTTATAGCATTTAGGTTTTCTTAAGGTTTACGGTTTAGGGTTTCTTACGGTTTTGGGTTTCGGAAATAGGGTATTGGGTTTGGGTGTAGGTGTAGGGCTTAGGGTTAAGGGTTTTACTTTGTTTTTTTAGGGTTTATAGGATTTACAGTTTCTTAAGGTTTAAAATTTAGAGTTTCTTAGGGTTTTAGGTTTTGGATTTAGGGTTTTAGGTTAGGGTTTAGAGTTTAGGGGTTATGGTTTTTCTTGAAAGTTTACGGTTTTAGCTTATGCGTTTTATCTAGGATTTTAGGGTTTCGAACTTTGGGTTTTTTAGGTTAAGGTTTTTAGGGTTTTATAGGTTTA
>NW_006239936.1:1005-1226 GCF_000226075.1 Solanum tuberosum
TTAGGGTTTCTTAGGGTTTTAGGTTTAGGAATTCGAGTTTTAGGTTAGGGTTTAGGGTTTAGGGTTAAGGGTTTTAATTTGTTTTTTTGGGGTTTATAGGATTTAGAGTTTCTTATGAATTAGAGATTAGGGCTTCTTAGGGTTTTAGGTTTAGGATTTAGGGTATTAGGTTAGGTTTAAGGATTTAGGGCGGAGGGATTTTTGGATTGAATGTTTTAGGT
>NW_006239936.1:2493-3308 GCF_000226075.1 Solanum tuberosum
TTAGGGCTTTTTGTGTTTTTTAGGTTTTAGTATATATGATTTAGGGCTTTATAGGGTTTAGAGCTTATCCTTTTTTAGGTTTAGGAGTTTTTGGGTTTTTTTAGGGGTTTTAAGGGTTAAATGTTTCTTAGGGTTTTTTTAGGGTTTAGTGTTTAAGGTCTAGGGTTTTTCGTGTTTTTTAGGTTTAGGGTTTACAAAATTTTAGGATTTTGGGTTTAGAGCTTACGGTTTATATGGGTTTTAGGGTTTAATTTAGGGATTATAGAATTTAGGTTTTCTTAAGGTTTAAGGTTTAGGTTTACTTACGGTTTTATGTTTCAGATTTAGGGTATTGGGTTAGGGTTTAAGTTTTGGGCTTAGGGTTTTTTTAGGTTTACGGTTTGGGGTTAAGGGTTTTACCTAGTATTTTAGGGTTAATAGGATTTAGGATTTCTTACGATTTAGAGTTTAGGGTTTCTTAAGGTTTTAGGTTTAGGATTTAGTGTTTTAGGTTAGGGTTTAGGGTTTAGGGGTTTGGGTTTTTAAGTTTTAGGGTTTTAGCATAAGGGTTTTATATAGGTTTTTAGGGTTTAGGGTTTTGGGGTTTTTAGGTTCAGCTTTTTTAGGGTTTTATAGGTTTAGAGCTTAGGGTTGTGTAGGAGTTGTAAATGGTTTTTAGGGTTTATATTAGGGGTTTATAGGATTAAGGGGTTTCTTAAGGTTTAGGGTTTAGGGTTTCTTAGGGTTTTTGGTTTAGGATTTAGGGTTTTAGGTTAGGGTTTATTGTTTAGGGCATTGGGTTTTTAGGTTTAAGGTTTTAGGTTATGGGTTATATC
>NW_006239936.1:3534-10922 GCF_000226075.1 Solanum tuberosum
AGGATTTTATAGGATTAGGGTTTAGGTTTTTTTTTTGTGTTTTTTACGGTTTATCATATACGATTTAGGGCTTTATAGGGTTTTGTGCTTAGAGTTTTTTAGGTTTAGGGGTGTTTGGGTTTTTTAGGGGTTTTAAGGGTTCAGTGTTTTTTAGGGTTTAGGGTTTTAAGGGTTCAGTGTTTTTAAGGGTTCAGTGTTTTTTAGTGTTTTTTAGGTTTAGGGTTTACAAAATTTTAGGATTTAGGGTTTAGAGCTTACGGTTTATGGAGGTTTTAAATGAGTTTTAGGGTTTATTTTAGGGATTATAGAAATTAGATTTTCTTAAGGTTTAAGATTTAGGGTTCCTTACAGTTTTAGGTTTCGGATTTAGGGTATTGGGTTAGGGTTTAAGTTTAGGGCTTAGGTTTTTATAGGTTTAGGGTTTAGGGTTAAGGGTTTTACCTAGTTTTTTTTAGGGTTTATAGGATTTAGAATTTCTTAAGATTTAGAGTTTAGGGTGTCTTAGGGTTTTAGGTTAGGGTTTAGGGTTTAGGGGTTAGGGTTTTTAAGGTTTAGGGTTTTATCATAAAGGTTTTATCTAGGTTTTTAGGGTTTAGGGTTTGGGGTTTTTAGGTTAAGCTTTTTTAGGGTTTTATAGGTTTAGAGTTTAGGGCTTGGGGATTTTTTGTGTATTTTAGGGTTTAGCATATACGATGGGTTTAGAGCTTTGAGATTTTTACGTTTAGGGGTTTTTATGGGCTAAGTAAATCTTAGGGTTTTTAGGGTTTAGGGTTTAGGGCTTAAGGGGTTTTTTTGTGTTTTTTTAGGTTAAGGGGTTTTACGGATTTTTTAGGGATTTTAGAGTTTAGCGCTTAGGGTTTTGTAGGAGTTTTGAATGGTTTTTAGGGTTTATTTTAGTGTTTATAGGATTTAGGGTTTCTTAAGGTTTAGAGTTTAGGGTTTCTTAGGGTTTTAGATTATGGTTTTAGGGTTTTAGGGCTTATGGGTTAGGGTTTTCAAAGGTTTAGGGTATTAGGGCTTAGGGTTTAGGGTTTTAGGTTAGGGTTTAGGGTTTTTTTACATTTAAGGTTTTAGGTTATGGGTTTTATCTTTGTTTGTAGGGTTTGGGGATTTAGGTTTTTTAAGTTAGGGTTTTTTAGGGGTTTGTAGGTTTAGAGTTTAAGGATTGGGATTTTTTGTGTTTTTTAGGGTTTAACATATACGATTTAGGGATTTATAGGGTTTAGAGCTTTGTGTTTTTTAGGCTTAGGGGTCTTTTGTTTTTTTTTGGGTTTTAAGGGTCAAGTGTTTCTTTGGGTTTTTTTAGGATTTTTGAACGGTTTTTAAGGTTTATAGGATTTTGGGTTTCTTAAGGTTTAGAGTTTAGGGTTTCTTAGGGTTTTAGGTTAGGGTTTTGGGTTTAAGGGTTATGGTTTTAAAAGTTTAGGGTTTTAGCTTAAGGGTTTTGTCTAGGTTTTTAGGGTTTAGGGTTTAGGATTTTTAGATTAAGGTTTTTTGGGTTTTATAGGTTTTGGGTATATGGGATTAGGGTTCTTTTGTGTTTTATAGGGTTTAGCATATACGATTTAGGACTTTATAGGGTTTAGAGCTTAGTGTTTTTTAGGCTTAGGGGTTTTTTGGTTTTTTTGGGGTTTTAAGGGTTAAGTGTTTCTTAGGGCTTTCTAGGGTTTAGGGTTTTGGGCTTAGGTTTTTTTTTGTGTTTTTTAGATTTACGGTTTATGGATTTTTAGGCTTTAGGGTTTTGTAGGTGTTGTAAATGGTTTTTAGTGTTTATATTAGGGTTTATTAAGGTTTAGGGTTTAGGGTTTACAGTTTCTTATGGTTTTAGGTTTTGGATTTAGTGTTTTAGGTTAGGGATTAGTGTTTAGGGCTTAGGGTTTTTTTAGGTTTAGGGTTTTGGGTTAATGGTTTTTCCTAGTTTTTTAGGGTTTAGGGCTTTGGGTTTTTATGTTTACCATTTTTTAGGGTTTTTTAAGTTTAGGCTTTTGGGTTTAGGGTTCTTTTGTGTTTTTAGGGTTTATAGGATTTAGGGTTTCTTAAGGTTTAGAGTTTAGGGTTTCTTAGGGTTTTAGGTTTAGGATTTGAAGTTTTAGGGTTTTATAAGGTTTAGGGTTTTAGCTGAAGGGTTTTATCTAAGATTTTAGGGTTTAGGGCTTTGGGTTTTTTAGGTTACGGTTTTTTAAGGTTTTATAGGTTTATAGTTTAGGGCTTAGGTATTTTATGTGTTTTTAGGGTTTAGCATGTACGATTTAGGGATTTATAGGGTTTGGAGCTAAGAGTTTTTTTGGTTTAGGGGTTGTTGGGGGTTTTAGGGCTTTTAAGGGTTAAGTTTTTCGTAGGGTTTAGGGTTTAGGGCTTGCGGTTTTTTTTTTTGTATTTTTTAGATTTAGGGTTTACGAATTTATAGGATTTAGTGTTTAGAGCTTAGGGTTTTGTAGGTGTTGTAAATGATTTTTAGGGTTTATATTAGTGTTTGTAGGATTTAGGGTTTCTTAAGGTTTAGGGTTGAGGGTTTCTTAGGGTTTTAGGTTTAGGATTTAAGGTTTTAGGTTAGGGTATAAGGTTTTTTCGGTTTAAGGTTTTAGGTTATGGGTTTTATCTTTGTTTTTAGGGTTTGGTAATTTAGGATTTTTAGATTAGGGTTTTTTAGGGTTTTATAGGTTTAGAGTTTAAGGATTAAGGATTTTTTTTGTGTTTTTTAGGGTTTAGCATATACGATTTAGGACTTTATATGGTTTAGAGCTTAGAGTTTTTTAGGTTTTGGGGTTTTTGGTGTTTTTGAGGGTTAAGTGTTTCTTAGGCTTTTTTAGGATTTAGCGTTTTTCATATTTTTTAGGTGTAGGATTTACGAAATTTTAGGATTTAGGGTTTAGTGCTTATGGTTTGTAGGGGTTTTAAATAGATTTAAGGGATTATTTTTCGGCTTATAGCGTTTAGATTTTCTTAAGGATTAGGCTTTAGGGTTTCTTAGGGTTTTAGGTGTCGGATTTAGGGTTTTAGGTTTGGGTTTAGGGTTTAGGGCTTAGGGTTTTTTAGGCTTAGGTTTTTAGGTTAAGGGTCTTACCTAGTTTTTGAGGGTTTTGGGCTCTGGGTTTATTAGGTTAAGGTTTTTTTTAGGGTTTAGGGTTAAGGGTTCTTTTGTATTTTTTAGGGTTTAGTGTATTCAAGTTAGGGCTTTATACGGTTTAGAGCTTACAGTTTTTTAGGTTTCGGAATTTTTAAGGATTAAGTATTTCTTAGCATTTTTTAGGGTTTAAGGTTTAGGGCTTAAGGTTTTTTCATTTGTTTTTTTAGGTCTAGGGTTTACGGATTTTTAGGATTTGGCTTTAGCGCTTTGGGTTTTGTAGGATTTTTGAATGGTTTTGAGGGTTTATTTTAGGATTTATAGGATGTTGGGTTTCTTAAGGTTTAGAGTTTAGGGTTTCTTAAGGTTTTATGTTTAGGATTTAGAGTTTTAGGTTAGGGTTTTGGCTCTAGTTGTTAGGGTTTTAGCTTAAGGGTTTATCTAGGTTTTTAGGGTTTAGGGTTTGGGTTTTTTAGGTTAATGTTTTTAGGGTTTTATAGGTTTTGTGTTAAGGGCTTAGGAATTTTTTGTGTTTTTTAGGGTTTAGCATATACGATTTAGGGCTTTATAGGGTTTAGAGCTTAGAGTTTTTTAGGTTTAGGGGTTTTTGGGTTTTTTAGGGGTTTTAAGGGTTAAGTGTTTCTTAGGGTTCTTTAGGGTTTAGGGATTAGGGAGTCTTTTGTTTTTTTTTTAATATAGGGTTTGCAAATTTTTAGGATTTAGTGTTTAGAGTTTAGGATTTTATAGGTGTTATAAATGGTTTTTAGGGTTTATATTAAGGTTTATAGGATTTAGGGCTTAGGTTTTCTTAGGGTTTTAGGTTTAGGATTTGGGTGTAGGGTTTAAGGCTTAGGTTTTTTTATGTGTAAGGTTTTTGGTTATGGCCTTTATCTTGGTTTTCAGGGTTTTTTAGGTTAAGGTTTTTTAGGGTTTTATAGGTTTAGGGTTTAGGGCTTAGGTTTTTTTTTTTGTGTTTATTAGGGTTTAGCATATATGATTTAGGGCTTTTTAGGGTTTGGGGTTTAAGGTTAGGGTTTAGAGTTTAGGGGTTAGGATTTTTTAGGTTTAGGGTTTAGAGCTTAGTTTTTTTTTGTGTTTTTTTAGATTTAGGGTTTACGGATTTTTAGGATTTAGGGTTTAGAGTTTAGGGTGTTTTTAGCGTTGTAAATGGTTTTTAGGGTTTATAGGATTTAGGGTTTCTTAAGGTTTAGGGTTTAGGGTTTAGGATTTACGGTATTAGGTTAGGGTTTAGGGTTTTTTTAGGTCAAGGGTTTTCCCTAGTTTTTTTTGGGTTTACGGATTTTGGTTTTTTATGTTTTTAGAGGTTTAGGGATTAGGGCTATGTGTTTTTTAGGGTTTTATAGGTTTAGAGTTTAGGGCTAAGGGATTTTTTAAATGTTTTTTAGGGTTTAGCATATACGATTTAGTCCTTTATTGGATTTAGAGCTTAGTGTTTTTTAGGTTTAGGGGTTTTAAGGGTTAAGTGTTTCTTAGAATTTTTTTGGGTTTAGGGTTTAGGACTTAGGGTTATTTTAGTGTTTTTAATATTTAGGATTTATGAATTTTTAGGATTTAAGGTTTAGAGCTTAGGGTTTTGTAGGTGTTGTAAATGGTTTTTAGGGTTTATAGAATTTAGGGTGTCTTAAGGTTTAGTGTTTATAGTTTCTTAGGATTTTAGGATTAGGAATTAGGGTTTTAGATTGTGGTTTAGGGTTTAGGGCTTAGTGTTTTTTTAAGTTTAAGGTTTAGGTTATGGGTTTTATCTTTGTTTTTAGGGTTTGGGGCTTTAGGGTTTTTGGGTTAAGGTTTATTAGGGTTTAGAATATACGATTTAGGGCTGTTTTGGGTTTAAAGCTTAGAGTTTTTTTAGGTTTAGGGGTTTTTGCGTTTTTTAGGATTTTTAAGGGTTAAGTCTTTCTTAGGGTTATTTAGGATTCAGGGTTTAGGGCTTAAGAAATTTTAGGATTTAGGGTTTAGAGCTTATGGTTTGTAGGGCTTTTAAATGGGTTTTAGGGTTTATTTTAGGGTTTATAGCATTATGTTTTCTTAAGGTTTAGGGTTCAGGGTTTCTTAGTGTTTTAGGTTTTGGATTTAGGGTCTTAGGTTAGGTTTTATGGTTTAGGGCTTAGGGTTTTTTTCGGTTTAGGGTTTTGGGTTTAGGGTTTTACCTAGTTTCTTAGGGTTTAGGGCTTTGGGTTTTTTAGGTTATGGTTTTTTAGTGTTTTATAAGTTTAGGGTTCTTTTGTGATTTTTAGCATTTAGCATACACGATTTAGGACTTTATAGGGTTTAGAGCTTATAGATTTTTAGGATTTGATAGGTTTAGAGTTTAGGTATTAGGGATTTTTTGTGTTTTTTAGGGTTTAGGGTTTGTTTAGGTTTATGTTATTAGGTTAAGGGTTTTACCTAGGTATTTAGGCTGTAGGACTTTGGGTTTTTTAGGTTAAGGTTTTTTAGGGTTTTATAAGTTTAGAGTAAGGGCTTTGGGTTCTTTTAGGATTTAAGGTTTTAGGTTAGGGTTTAGGGATTAGGGCTTACGGTTTTTTAAGCTTAGGGTTTTAGCTTAAGGGTTTTATCTAGGTTTTTAGGGTTTAGTGTTTTGGGCTTTTTTAGGCTTTAGGGTTTTAAGTTAAGGGTCTTACCTAGTTTTTTAGGGTTTAGGGCTTTGGTTTTTTTGGGTTAAGGTTTTTTAGGGTTTTATAGATTTGGGGCTTAGGGCTTAGGGTTATTTTATATTTTTAGGGTTTAGCATATACGATTTAGGGCTTTATAGGGTTTAGAGCTTAGAGTTTTTTAGGTTTAGGGGTTTTTAAAGGATAAGTATTTCTTAGGGTTTTTAAGGGTTTAGGGTGTAAGGTTTTTTTTTGTGTTTTTTTAGGTTTAGGTTTTACAGATTTTTAGGATTTAGGGTTTAGCGCTAAGGGTCTTGTAAGGATTTTTGAATGGGTTTTAGGGTTTGTAGGATTTAGGGTTTCTTAAGGTTTAGAGTTTAGGGTTTCTTAGGGTTTTAGGTCTAGGCTTTAGTGTTTTAGGTTAGGGTTTCGGGTTTAAGGGTTATTGTTTTTTAAGATTTAGGGTTTTAGCTTAAGGGTTTTATCTAGGTTTTTAGGGTTTAGTGGTTTGTGTTTTTTATGGTTTTATAGGTTTAGAGTTTAGGGCTTAGGGTTTGTTTGTGTTTTTTAGGGTTTAGCATATTATGATTTATGGCTTTATAGGGTTTAAAGCATAGAGTTTTTTAGGTTTAGGCTTTTTGGGGTTTTTTTAGGGGTTTTAAGGGTTAAGTGTTTCTTAGGGTTTTTGATTTTGGGCTTAGGGTTTTTTTGTGTTTTTAAGATTTAGGATTTACGAATTTTTAGGATTTATGGTTTTGAGCTTAGGGTTTTGTAGGAGTTGTAAATGGTTTTTAGGGTTTATATTAGGGTTTATCATTTCTTAAGGTTTAGGGTGTTGGGTTTCTTAGGGTTTTATGTTTAGGATTTACGGTTTTAGTTTAGGGTTAAGGGTTTAGGGCTTAGGGATTTTTTCGGTTAAGATTTTTTAGGGTTTTTTAGGTTTAAGGTGTAGGGGTTAGGGTTTTTTGTGTTTTTTAGGGTTTAGTATATACGATTTAGGGCTTTATAGGGTATATAGCTTAGAGTTTTTTAGGTTTATGTTTTTTTTTGGGTTTTTAGGGTTTTTAAGGGTTAAGTGTTTCTTAGGGTTTTTTAAGGTTTAGGGTTTTTCGTGTTTTTTAGGTTTAGGATTTACGAAATTTTAGGATTTAGGGTTTAGAGCTGCTGGTTTGTAGGTGGTTTTTTTATGGGTTTTAGGGTTTATTTTAGGGTTTATTGCATTTAGGTTTTCTTAAAGTTTAGGGTTTAGGCTTTCTTAGGGTCTTAGATTTCGAATTTAGGATTTTAGGTTAGGGTTTAGGTTTAGGGTTTAAGGCTTAGGATTTTTTTTGGTTTAGGGTTTTCGGTGAAGGATTTTACTTTCTTTTTTAGGGTTTAGGGATTTGGGTTTTTTAGGTTAGGGTTTTTTAGGGTTTTATAGGTTAAGCATTTAGGGCTTTGGGTTCTTTTGAATTTTTAGGGTTTAGCATATAGCATTTAGGGCATTATAGGGTTTATAGTTTAAAGTTTTTTATGTTTAAGGGTTTTTAAGGGTTTAGTATTTCTTTGGGTTTTTTAGGGTTTAGGATTTTGGGCTTAAGGTTGTTTTTCTTGTTTTGTTAGGTATAGGGTTTATGGATTTTTTGGATTTAGGGCTTAGCGCTTAAGGTTTTGTAGGGATTTTGATTGGTTTTTATGGTTTATTTTAGGTATATAGGATTGAGGGTTTCTTA
>NW_006239936.1:12501-19501 GCF_000226075.1 Solanum tuberosum
ATTTATCGCACTTGGGTTTTCTTAAGGTTTAGGGTTTCTTAGGGTTTTAGGTTTCGGATTTAGGGTTTTAGGTTAGGGTTTATGGTGTAGGGATTAGGGTTTTTTAGGTTTAGGGTTTTTGGTTAAGGTTTTTACCTAGTTTTTTTAGGGTTTAGGGCTTTGGGTTTTTAGTTTGAGGTTTTCTAGGGATTATAGGATTTAGGGTTTCTTAAGTTTTAGTGTTTTAGGTTTAGGATTTAGGATATTAGGTTTGGGTTTAGGGTTTTGGTCTTTGGGTTTTTTTACTTTTTAGGTTTTAGGTTATGGGTTTTATCTTGGTTTTTAGGGTTTGGGGTTTTAGGTATTTTTGGTTAAGGCTTTTTAGGGTTTAGGGATTAGTTTTTTTTTTTTTGGTGTTTTGTAGGGTTTAGCATATACGATTTAGGGCTTTATAGGGTTTCGAGCTTAGAGTTTTTTAGGTTTAGGGGTTTTTGGGTTTTTTAGGGTTTCTTAGGGTTTAGGGTTTTTTCGTGATTTTTAGGTTTAGGGCTTACAAAATTTTAGGATTTTGGGTTTAGAGCTTATGGTTTGTAGGGGTTTTAAATAGGTTTTAGGGTTTAATTTAGGAATTATAACATTTAGGTTTTCTTTAGATTTAGGGTTTCTTAGGGTTTTAGGTTTCAGATTTAAGGTTTTATGTTAGGGTTTAGGGTTTAGGCTTAGGGTTTTTTTAGGTTTATGGTTTTGGGGTAAGGGTTTTACCTAGTTTTCTAGGGTTTAGGTCTTTGGGTTATTTAGGTTAAGGTTTTTTTTGGGTTTTATAGGTTTAAGGTTTAGGGCTTAGGGTCCTTTTGTGTTTTTTAGGGTTTGGCATATACGATTTAGGGCTTTATAGGGTTTATGGTTTAGGGCTTAAGTTTTTTTTTTGTGTTTTTTCGGTTTAGGGTTAATGGATTTTTAGGGTTTAGGGTTTAGCATATACAATTTAGAGTTTTATAGAGTTTAGAGCTTAGAGTTTTGTAGGTTTAGGGGTTTTTGGGTTTTGTAGGGTTTTTAAGGGTTAAGTGTTTCTTAGGGTTTTTTGGGTATTAAGGGCTTAGGGTTTTTCATTTTTTTTAGGTTTAGGGTTTATGAAATTTTAGAATTTATGGTTTAGAGCTTATGGTTTGTAGGGGTTTTAAATGGGGTTTAGGGTTTATTTTAGGGTTTATAGCATTTTGGTTTTAGGTTTAAGGTTTAGGGTTTCTTAGGGTTTTAGGTTACATATTTAGAGATTTAGGTTAGGGTTTAGGGTTTAGGGCTTAGGTCTTTTTTTAGGTTATGGTTTATGGTTTAGGGCTTAGGGATTTTTTTAGGTTTAGTGTATTAATTTCAGGGTTTTAACTAGGTTTTTAGGGTTTAGGGCTTTGTGTTTTTTAGGGTTTTGTACGTTTAGGGTTTAGGGCTTAGGTGTGTTTGTGTTTTTAGAGTTGAGCATATATGATTTAGGTCGTTATAGGGTTTAGAGCTTAGAGTTTTTAGGTTTAGGGGTTTTTAATGGTTAAGTAATTTTTAGGGTTTTAAGTGTTTAGGGTTTAGGGCTTAAGGTTTTTTTTGTGTGTGTTTTCCTAGGTTTAGGGTTTACGGATTTTTAGGATTTAGGGTTTAGCGCTTGGGGTTTTGTATGAGTTTTGAATGGTTTTCTTTAGGGTTTATAAGATTTAGGGTTTTGTAAGGTTTAGAGTTTAGGGTTTCTTAGGGTTTTAGGTTACATATTTAGAGATTTAGGTTAGGGTTTAGGGTTTAGGGCTTAGGTCTTTTTTTAGGTTATGGTTTATGGTTTAGGGCTTAGGGATTTTTTTAGGTTTAGTGTATTAATTTCAGGGTTTTAACTAGGTTTTTAGGGTTTAGGGCTTTGTGTTTTTTAGGGTTTTGTACGTTTATGGTTTCGGGCATAGGTTGCTTTTGTGATTTTAGAGTTGGGCATATATGATTAAGGGTTTTTAAGGGTTAAGTAATTATTAGGGTTTTGAATGTTTTTTTAGGTTTAGGGTTTAGGGCTTTGTGTTTTATATAGTTGTTTAGGTTTAGAGTTTACGGATTTTTTCGATTTAGGGTTTAGCGTTATGGTTTTTTTAGGTTTAGGGTTTAGGGTTTAGGGTTTTACCTAATTTTTTAGGGTTTATAGGATTTAGGGTTTCTCAAGATTTAGAGGTTGCTGTTTCTTAGGGTTTTAGGTTTAGGATTTTGGGATTTTTAGGTTTAGGGTTTAGGGGTTTAAGGGCTTTAAGGTTTTTTTAGGTTTAGGGTTTAGGGCTTTGGGTTTTATAGGTTTAGAGTTAAGGGCTTAGGGATTGTTTGTGTTTTTTAGGGTTTAGCATATACGGTTTAGGGCCTTATAGGGTTTAGAGCTTAAAGTTTTTTAGGTGTAGGGGTTTTTGGGGATTTTTAGGGGTTTTAAGGGTTATGTGCTTCTTATGGTTTTTAAGGGTTTAGGGCTTATGTGTTTTTTTTTTTTTAGATTTAGGGTTTACAGATTTTTAGGACTTAGGGTTTCGAGCTTAGGGTTGTGTAGGTGTTGTAAATGGTTTTTAGGGTTTATATTAGTGTTTATAGGATTGAGGGTTTCTTAAAGTTTAGGGTTTCTTAGGGTTTTTGGTTTAGGATTTATGGTTTTAGGTTAGGGTTTAGGGTTGAGGGTTTTTAGGTTTAAGGTGTTAGGTTATGGGTTTTATCTTGTTTTTAGGGTTTGGGTCTTTAGGTTTTTTAGGTTAATATTTTTTACTATTTTATATGTTTAGGGTTTAGGGTTTTTTTGGTGCTTTTTAGGGTTTTGCATATATGATTTAGGTCTTTATAGGGTTTAGAGCTTAAAGTGTTTTAGGTTTAGGTTTTTTTTAGGGGTTCTTAGGGTTAGGTGTTTCTTAGCATATTTGAGGGTTTAGGGTTTAAGGGTTAGGGTTTTTCGTGTTTTTTAAGTTTAGTGTTTACGAAATATTAGGATTTAGGGTTTAGAGCTTATCGTTTGTAGGGATTTTAAATGGGTTTTAGAGTTTATTTTAGGGTTTATAGCATTTATGTTTTCTTAAGGTTTAAGGTTAGGGTTTCTTACGGTTTTAGGTTTCGGATTTAGGGTATTGGGTTAGGGTTTAGGTTTAGGGCTTAAGGTTTTTTTTGGTTTAGGGTTTAGGGTTAAGGGTTTTACCTAGTTTTTTAGGGTTTATAGTATTTATGGTTTCTTAAGATTTTGAGTTTAGGGTTTTAGGTTTAGGATTTTGGATTTTAGGTTAGGGTTTAGGGCTTAATTTTTTTTAGGTTTAGGGTTTAGGGCATTGGTTTATTTTAGTGTTTTATAGGTTTAGAATTTAGGGCTTAGGGATTTTTTGTGTTTATTAGGGTTTAGCATATATCATTTAGGGCTTTATAGGGTTTAGAGCTTAGAGTTTTTTAGGTTTAGGGGTTTTTGGGGTCTTTAGGGTTCTTTAGGGTTAAGTGTTTCTTAGGGATTTTTAGGGTTTAGGGCTAAGTGTTTTTCATGTTTTTTAGGTTTAGGGTTTACGAAATTTTAGGATTTATGGTTTAGAGCTTATGGTTTGTAGGGGCTTTAAATGTGTTTTAGGGTTTATGGGTTAGAGCTTTTTAAGGTTTAGGGCTTTGGGTTTTTTAGGTTACGGTTTTTTAGGGTTTTATAGGTTTAGAGTTTAGGGCTTAAGGAATTTTTGTGTTTTTTAGGGTTCAACATATACGATTTAGCGCTTTATAGAATTTAGAGTTTTTTAGGTTTAGTGGTTTTTGGGGTTTTTTTGGGCTTTTAAGGGTTAATTGTTTCTTAGGGTTTAGTGTTATGGCCTAAGATTTTTTGTGTTTTTTATATTTAGGGTTTACGAATTTTTAGGATTTAGGGTTGAGAGCTTTGGGTTTTGTAGGTATTGTAAACGGTTTTTAGGGTTTATAGGATTTAGGGTTTCTTAAGTTTTAGAGTTTTAGGTTTAGGATTTAGTATTTTATGTTAGGGTTTAGGGTTTAGGTCTTTGGGTTTTTTTACGTTTAAGGTTTTAGGTTATTGGTTTCATCTTGGCTTTTAGGGTTTGAGGCTTTAGGTATTTTTGGTTAAGGTGTTTTAGGGTTTTATAGGTTTAGGGTTTAGGGATTAGGTTTTTTTTTTTTGTGTTTTGTAGGGTTTAGTATATACGATTTAGGGCTTAATTGGGATTAGAACTTAGAGTTTTTTTAGGTTTAGGGGTTTTTGGGTTTTTTTTGGTTTTTAATGGTTAAGTGTTTCTTAGGGTTTAATTGTTTAGGGCTTAGGATTTTTTTTGTGTTTTTTAGGTTTAGGGTTTATAAAATTTTAGTATTTTGGGTTTAGAGCTTATGGTTTGTAGAGGTTTAAAATAGGTTTTAGGGTTTATTTTAGGGTTTATAACATTTAGGTTTTTTTAGGATTTAGGTTTCGGATTTAGGGTTTTATGTTAGGGTTTAGTTTTAGGGTTTTTTTAGGTTTAGGGTTTTGGGTTAAGGGTTTTGCCTAGTTTTTTAGGGTTTAGGGCTTGGGTTATTTGGGTTAAGGTTTTTTTAGGGTTTTATTTGTTTAGGGTTTAGGGCTTAGGGTTCATTTGTGTTTTTTATGGTTTAGCATATACGATTTAGGGCTTTATAGGGTTTAGAACTTAGAGCTTTTTACTTTTAGGGGTTTTTAAGGGTTAAATAATTACTAGAGTTTTTTAGGGTTTAAGGTTTAGGGCTTAATGTTTTTTTTTGTGTTTTTTTCAGTTTAGGGTTTACGATTTTTTAGGATTTAGGGTTTAGCATATACGATTTAGGGTTTTATAGGGTTTAGAGCCTAGAGTTTTGTAGGTTTAGGGGTTTTTTGGTTTTGAAGGGTTTTTAAGGCTTAAGTGTTTCTTAGGGTTTTTTGGGTATTAAGGTTTAGGGCTTAGGGTTTTTCGTGTTTTTTTTGTGTTGGATTTACGGTTTAGAGCTTATGGTTTGTAGAGGTTATAAATGGGTTTTAGGGTTTATTTTAGGGTTTATAGCATTTTGGTTTTAGGTTTAAGGTTTAGGGTTGCTTAGGGTTTTAGGTTTCATATTTAGGGATTTAGGTTAGGGTTTAGGATTTAGGGCTTAGGATTTTTTTTAGGTTAGGGTTTAGGGTTTATGGCTTAGGTTTTTTATTAGGTTTGGGGTAATAAGTTAAGGGTTTTAACTAGGTTTTTAGGGTATAGGGCTTTGAGATTTTTATGGTTTTGTACGTTTAGGGTTTAGGGCTTAGGTTTCTTTGTGTTTTTAGAGTTGAGCATATATGATTTAGGTCGTTATAGGGTTTAGAGCTTAGATTTATGGTTAAGGGTTTAACCTAATCTTTTAGGCTTTTACGGTATAGAGTTTAGGGTTTAGGGTTTAGGGTTTAGGGATTAGGGGTTAGGGTTTTTTAAAGTTTACGGTTTTAGTTTAAGGGTTTTATCTAGGTTTTTACGGTTTAGGACTATGGGTTTTTTACGTTAATGTTTTTTAGGGTTTTATAGGTTTAGAGTTTAGGGCTTAGGGATTTTTTTTGTGTTTTTTAGTGTTTAGGGTTTATGGTTTAAGGTTTTTTTTAGGTTTAGGGTTTAGGGCTTTGGGTTTTATAGTGTTTTATAGTGTTTTATAGGTTTAGAGTTTACGGATTTGTACGATTTAGGGTTTAGAGCTTAGGATTTTTTTAGGTTTAGGGTTTATGGTTAAGGGTTTAACCTAATCTTTTAGGCTTTTACGGTGTAGAGTTTAGGGTTTAGGGTTTAGGGTTTAGGTATTAGGGTTTAGGGTTTTTTAAAGTTTACGGTTTTAGCTTAAGGGTTTTATCTAAGTTTTTACGGTTTAGGACTTCGGGTTTTTTACCATAAGGTTTTTTAGGTTTAGAGTTTAGGGCTTAGCATTTTTTTGTGTTTTTTAGTGTTTAGGGTTTAGAGCTTAAGGTTTGTTTAGGTTTAGGGTTTAGGGCTTTGGGTTTTATAGGTTTAGAGTTTACGGATTTTTACGATTTAGGGTTTAGCATTTACGATTTTTTTAGGTGTAGGTTTTAGGGTTAAGGGTTTTACCTAATATTTTAGGTTTTATAGGATTTAGGTTTCTTAAGATTTAGAGGTTACTGTTTCTTAGGGTTTTAGGTTTAGGATTTTGGATCTTAGGTTAGGGTTTAGGGCTTAAGGTTTTTTTAGGTTTAGGGTTTAGGGCTTTGGGTTTTATAAGGTTTTATAAGGTTTTATACGTTTAGAGTTTAGGGCTTAGGGATTGTTTGTGTCTTTTAGGGCTTAACATATACGATTTAGGGCTTTATAGGGTTTAAAGCTTAGTGTTTTTTAGGTGTATGGTTTTTTGGAATATTTAGGGGTTTTAAGGATTAAGTGTTTCTTAGGGTTTTTAAGGATTGAGGGTTTAGGGCTTAGGGTTTTTTAGATTTTTTTAGATTTAGGGTTTACGGATTCTTAGGATTTAGGGTTTAGAGCTTAGGGTTGTGTAGGTGTTGTGAATGGTTTTTAGGGTTTATATTAGGGTTTATAGGATTGAGGGTTTCTTAAGGTTTAGGGTTTCTAGAGTTTTTTGTTTAGGATTTGTGGTTTTTGGTTTGGGTTTAGGGTTTAGGTTTTTTAGGTTTATTGTTTTAGACTATGGGTTTTATCATGGTTTTTAGGGTTTGGGGCTTTAGGTTTTTTAGGTTAAGGTTTTTTTGGATTTTATAGGTTTAGGGTTTAGGGCTTAGGGTTTTTTGGTGTTTTTAGGGTTTTGCATATATGATTTAGGGCTTTATAGGGTTTAGAGCTTAGAGTTTTTTAGGTTTAGGGGTTTTTGGGGGTTTTAGGGGTTCTAAGGGTTTAGAGTTTCTTAGCGTTATTGAGGATTTAGGGTTTAAGGCTGAGGGTTTTTCGTGTTTTTTAGGTTTAGTGGTTATGAAATTTTAGGATTTAGGGTTTAGAGATTATGGTTTGTAGGGGTTTTAAATGGGTTTTAGTGTTTATTTTTCAGTTTATAGCATTTAGGTTTTCTTAAGGTTTAGGGTTTAGGGTTT
>NW_006239936.1:19519-22289 GCF_000226075.1 Solanum tuberosum
CATTTAGGTTTTCTTAAGTTTTAGGGTTTAGGGTTTCTTAGGTTTTTAGGTTTCAGATTTCGGGTTTTAGGTTAGGGTTTAGGGTTTAGGGCTTAGGGTTTTTTTAGGTTTATGGTTTAGGGTTAAGGTTTTATCTAGCTTTTTAGGGTTTTTAGTATTTAGGGTTTCTTAAGATTTAGAGTTTAGGGTTTTTTAGGGTTTTAGGTTAAGGATTTTTGGACTTTTCGGTTAGGGTTTAGTGTTTAGGGTTTAGGGCTTAAGGTTTTTAGTTAGGGTTTTATGGCTTTGGGATTTTTATTGTTTTAAAGGTTTGTAGTTTAGGGCTTTAGGGGATTTTTTTTGTGTTTTTTAGGGTTTAGCATATACGATTTAGGGCTTTATAGGGTTTAGAGCTTAGAGTGTTTTAGGTTTAGGATTTTTTGGGTTTTTTTTGGGTTTTAAGGGTTAAGTGTTTCTTAGGGTTTTTTTGGGTTTAGGGTTTAGGGCTTAGTTTTTTAGATTTAGGATTTAGGGTTTAGAGTTTAGCATTGTGTAGGTATTGTAAATGAATTTTAGGGTTTATATTAGGGTTTATATGATTGAGGGTTTCTTAATGTTTAGGGTTTAGGGTTTCTTAAGATTTTTGGTTTATGATTTAGGGTTTTCAGTTAGGGTTTAGGGTTTAGGGCTTAGGGTTTTTTTTATGTTGAGGGATTTTAGGGGTTTTTAGGTTAGGGTTTTGGGTTTAGGTGTTAGGGTTTTATAGGTTTAGAGTTAAGGGCTTTAGGGATTTTTTTGTGTTTTTTAGGGTTTAGCATATACGATTTAGGGCTTTATAGGGTTTAGAGCTTAGAGTTTTTAAGGTTTAGGGGTTTTTGGGTTTTTTAGGTGTTTTAATGGTTAAGTGTTTTTTAGGGTTTTTTAGGGTTTATGGTTTAGGGATTAGGATTTTTTTTTGTTTTTTTTAGATTTAGGGCTTAGGGTTTTTTGTGTTTTTTAGGGTTTAGCATATACGATTTAGGGCTTTATAGGGTATAGATATTAGATTTTTTTAGGTTTAGGGGTTTTTTGGGTTTTTAAGGGTTAAGTGTTTCTTAGGGTTTTTTAAGGTTTAGGGTTTTTCATTTTTTAGGTTTAGGGTTTACGAAATTTTAGGATTTAGTGTTTAGACCTTCTGGTTTGTAGGGGTTTTTAATGGGTTTGAGGGTTAATTTTAGGGTTTATTGCATTTAGGTTTTCTGAAGGTTTAGGGTTTCTTAGGGTCTTAGTTTTCGGATTTAGGGTTTTAGGTTAGGGTTTAGGGTTTAGGACTTGGGGTTTTTTTATGTTTAGGGTTTTAGATTAAGGAATTTACCTAGTTTCTTTGGGATTAGGGCTTTGGGTTTTTTAGATTAAGGTTTTTTAGGACTTTATAGGTTTAGGGTTTAGGGATTTGGGTTCTTTTGTATTTTTAGGGTTTAGCATATACCATTTAGGGCCTTATAGGGTTTATAGTTTATAGTTTTTTAGGTTTATGGGTTTTAAAGGGTTTATTATTTCTTAGGGTTTTGGGCTTAATTTTTTTTTCCCTGTTTTGTTAGGTATATGGTTTACGGATTTTTTGGTTTTTAGGGTTTATTGTAGGGTTAATAGGATTTAGGGTTTCTTAAGGTTTAGAGTTTAGGGTTTCTTAGGGTTTTAGGTTTAGGATTTAGGATTTTAGGTTAGGGTTTAGGGGTTAGGGTTTTTTAAGGTTTAGGATTTTATCTTTAGGGTTAAGTGTTTCTTTGGGTTTTTTGGGTTATGGTTTTTTAGGTTAAGAGTTTGGGCCTGAGGAAATTTTTTGTATTTTTTAGGGTTCAACATATACGATTTTGGGGTTTATAGAGTTTAGAGCTTGGAGTAGAATTAGGGGTTTTTAGGGGTTTGAAGGGTTAAGTGTTTCTTAGAGGTTTTTAGGGTTTATTGTTTAGGGCTAAGGGCTTTTTTGTGTTTTTTTAGATTTATGGTTTATGGATATTTAAGATTTAAGGTTAGAGCTCAGGGTTTTGTAGGTGTTGTAAATGGTTTTTAGGGTGTTTATTAGAGTTTATAGGATTTAGGGTTTCTTAAGATTTAGGGTTTTTCAGGGTTTTATCTTAAGGGTTAAGTGTTTTTTGTGTTGTTTAGATTTAGGGTTTACGGATATTTAGGATTTAGTGTTTAGAGGTTAGGTTTTTGTAGGTGTTGTAAATGGTTTTTAGGGTTTATAGTATTTCAGGTTTCTTAAGTTTTAGGATTTAGGATTTTAGGTTAGGGTTTAGAATTTAGGGGTTAGGGTTTTTAAGGTTTAGGGTTTAGTTCTTAGGGTTTAGCATATAGATTTTTGGGTTATGGTTTTTTAGGTTAAGAGTTTAGGCCTGAGGAAATTTTTTGTATTTTTTAGGGTTCAACAGGATGGTTTTTTTAGGTTTCAGGTTTTAGGTTTTATCTTGGTTTTTAGGGTTTGGGGCTTTAGGTTTTTTGGGTTAAGGTTTTTTAGGGTTTTACAGGTTTAGGGTTTAGGGATTAGGGTTTTTTTTTGTGTTTTGTAGGGTTTAGCATATATGATATAGGGATTTATAGGGTTTAGAGCTTAGAATTTTTTTGGTTTAGGTGTTTTTGAGTTTTTTAGGGTGTATTGTTTCTTAGGGTTTAGGGTTTAGGGCTTAGGGTTTTTTAGGTTTAGTGTTCATGAAATTTGAGGATTTAGGGTTTAGAGCTTATGGTTTGTGGTGGTTTTAGATGGGTTTTTGGGTTTATTTTAGGTTTTATAGCATTTAGGTTTTCTTAA
>NW_006239936.1:22359-25597 GCF_000226075.1 Solanum tuberosum
TAAGGTTTAGGCTTTGGGTTTTTTTAAGTTAAGGGTTTTACTTAGTTTTTTAAGGTTTAGGTCTTTGGGTTATTTAGGTTAAGGTTTTTTAGGGGTTTTTATAGATTTAGGGGTATAGGGGCTTAGGGTTATTTTGTGCTTTTAAGGGTTTAGCATATACGATTTAGGCCTTTATAGGGTTTATAAGTTGGAGTTTTTTAATTTTAGGGGTTTTTATGGGTTAAGTAATTATTAGGATTTTTTTGGGTTTAGGGTTTAATATTATTTTTTTGTGTTTTTTTAGGTTTAGGGTTTACGAATTTTTAGGATTTAGGGTTTAGCATATACGATTTAGGGTGTTTTGGGGTTTTGGGGTCTTTTAGGGTTTTTAAGGGTTAAGTGTTTCTTAGGGTTTTTTGGGATTTAAGGTTTTAGGGGCTTAGGGTTTTTCGTGTTTTTTAGGTTTAGGGTTTATGAAATCTTAGGATTGAGGGTTTAGAGCTAATGGTTTGATGGGTTTTAAATGGGTTTTAGGGTTTATAGCATTTAGGTATGAGGTTTAGGGTTTAGGGTTTCTTAGGGTTTATCTTTCAGATTTAGGGTTTTAGGTTAGGGTTTAGGGTTTTTTTATGTTTAAGGTATTAGGTTAATTGTTTTACCTAGTTTGTTAGGGTTTAGGGCTTTGGGTTTTTTAGGGGTTTATAGGTTTAGGGTTTAGGGCTTAGGGTTCTATTGGGTTTTTACGGTTTAGCATATATGATTTAGGGCTTTATTGGGTTTAGAGCTTAGAGTTTTTCAGGTTTAGGGGTTTTTAAGGGTTAACTAATTATTAGGGTTTTTTTAGGGTTTAGGGCTTAAGGTTTTTTTTTCTATTTTTTAAGGTTTATGGTTTACGGATTTTTAGGGTTTAGGGTTTAGCGCTTAGGGTTTTGTAGTAGATTTGAATGGTTTTTATGGTTTTCTTTAGGGTTTATAGGATTTAGGGTTCCTTAAAGTTTAGAGTTTAGGGTTTCTCAGGGTTTTAGGTTTAGGATTTAGGGTTTTAGAGTAAGGTTTAAGGTTTAGGGGTTAGGGTTTTAGCTTAAGGGTTTTATCTAGGTATTTAGGGTATAGGACTTTGGGTTGTTTAGAGTTTAAAGGGTTTAGAGTTTAGGGATTAAGGACTTTTTGTATTTTTTAGCTTTAGCATATACGATTTAGGGCTTTAAATGGTTTAGAGCTTAGAGTTTTATAGGTTTTGGAGTTTTTGGGGGTTTTAGGGGTTTTAAGGGTTAAGTGTTTCTTAGGGTTTAGGGTTTAGGGTTTAAGGTTTTTTTGTTTTTTATTAGATTTAGGGTTTACAGATTTTTAGAATTGAGGGTTGTGTAGGTGTTGTATATGGTTTTAGGGTTTATAGGATTTAGGGTTTATTAAGGTTTAGGATTTCTAAGGGTTTTTGGGTTACGATTTAGGGTTTTAGGTTAGGGTTTAGGGCTTAGTGTATTTTTTTGTGTTGTTTAGGGTTGAGCATATATGATTTACGGCTTTACAGGGTTTAGAGCTTAGAGTTTTATAGGTTTTGGAGTTTTTGGGGGGTTTTAGGGGTTTTAAGGGTTAAGTGTTTCTTAGGGTTTAGGGTTTAGTGTTTAGGGTTTAGGGTTTAGTGTTTAGGGTTTAGGGTTTTAGGTTAGGGTTTAGGGCTTAGGGTTTTTAGATTTAATGTTTTAGGTTATGGGTTTTATCTTGGTTTTTAGGGTTTGGGGCTTTAGGTTTTTTAGGGATTTATAGGTTTAGGGTTTAGGGCTTAGGGTTCTATTGGGTTTTTTACGGTTTAGCATATATGATTTAGGGCTTTATAGAGTTTAGAGCTTGGGTTTAGAGCTTAGAGATTTTTAGGTTTAGGGGTTTTTTGGGTTTTTTAGGGTTTTTAAGGTTTAAATGTTTCTTAAGATTTCTTAGGGTTTAGGGTTAAAGGCTTAGGGTTTTTCTTGATTCTTAGGTTTAGGGTTTACGAAATTTTAGGATTTAAAGTTTAGAGCTTATGGTTTGTTGGGGTTTTAGGGTTTATTTTAGGGTTTATAGCATTTAGGTTTTCTTAAGGTTTAGGGTTTAGGGTTTCTTAGGGTTTTAGGTTTCGAATTTAGGGTATTGGGTTAGGGTTTTTTATGTTTAACGTATTAGGTTAAGGGTTTTACCTAGTTTGTTAGGGTTTAGGGCTTTGGGTTTTTTAGGGGTTTAATTAGGTTTAGGGTTTTATAGGGTTTTAGGTTTAAGAATTTAGGGTTTTAGGTTAGGGTTTAGGGTTTTATCTACGTTTTTAGGGTTTAGGGATTTGGGTTTTTTCGAGTAAGTTTTTTTAGGGTTTTATAGGTTTAGAGTTTAGGGCTTAGGAATTTTTTGTGTTTTTTAGGTTTTAGCATATACAATTTAAGGATTTATAGGGTTTAAATCTTCAAGTTTTTTTAGGTTAAGGGTGTTTTGGGTTTTTAGGGGTTTTAAGGGTTAAATATTTCTTAGGGTTTTTTAGGGTTTAGGGTTTATGGCCAAGTTTTTTTTTTTGTGTTTTTTAGATTTATAGTTTACGGATTTTTAGGATTTAAGGTTAGAGCTTAGGGTTTTGTAGGTGTTGTAAATGGTTTTTAGGGTGTATATTATAGTTTATAGGATTTCGGGTTTCTTAAGGTTTATGGTTTAGGGTTTCTTAAGGTTTTAGGTTTTGGATTTAGGGTTTTAGGTTAGGGATTAGGATTTAGGGTTTAGGTTTTTTTTAGGTTTAGGCTTTTAGTTTAAGGGTTTTACCTAGTTTTTTAGGGTTTAGAGCTTTGGGTTTTTTATGTTACCTTTTTAGGGTTTAATAGGTTTAGGGTTTCGGGCTTAGGGTTGTTTTGTATTTTTTAGGGTTTAGCATATACAATTTAGGGCTCTATAGGGTTTAGAGCTTAGAGTTTTTTAGGTTTAGCGGTTTTTAAGGGTTAAATATTTCTCTGGGTTTTTTAGGGTTTATGGTTTAAGGCTTAAAATTTTTTTTGTATTTTTTTTAGGCTTAGGGTTTACGTATTTTAAGGATTTAGGATTTAGCGCTTAGGGTTTTGTAGGAGTTTTGAATTGTTTTTAGGGTTTATTTTAGTGATTATAGGATTTAGGGTTTCTTAATGTTTAGGTTTAGGGTTTTTTAGGGTTTTAGGTTTAGGATTTAGGGTTTTAGGTTAGGGTTTAGGGTTTTTTTGGTTTAAGGTTTTAAGTTATGGGTTATATCTTGGTTTTTAGGGTTTGGGGCTTT
>NW_006239936.1:25699-29842 GCF_000226075.1 Solanum tuberosum
GTTTAGGGCTTTGGGATATTTTTTCTATTTTTTAGGGTTTAGCATATACGATTTAGTGCTTTATAGGGTTTAAAGATTAGAGTTTTTTTAGGTTTAGATGGTTTTAGTGTTTTTAGTTTTTTTAGGGTTAAGTGTTTCTTAGGATATTTTAGGATTTGGGGTTTAGGGCTTATGGTTTTTCATATTTTTTAGGTTTAGGGTTTACAAAATTTTAGGATTTATAGTTTAGAGCTAATGGTTTTGAAGGGGTTTTAAATGGGTTTTGGTGTTTATTTTAGGGTTTATAGCATTTAGGTTTTCTTAAGGTTTAGGGTTTTAGGTTTCAGATTTAGGGTTTAGGGCTTAGGGTTTTTTAGGTTTAGGGTTTTAGGTTAAGGGTCTTACCTTGTTTTTTAGGATTTAGGGCTTTGGGTTTTTTAGGTTTAGGATTTAGGGCTTAGGGTTCTTTTTGTTTTTAGGGTTTTAGCATATACGATTTAGTGATTTATAGGGTTTAGAGCTTAGAGTTTTTTAGGTTTAGGGGTTTTTGGGTTTTTTGGGGGTATTAAGGGTTCAGTGTTTCTTAGGATTTTTTAGGGTTTAGGGTTTAGGGCTTAGGGTTTTTTTAGTTTGTTTTTTATTTAGGGGTTACAAATTTTTAGGATTTAGGGTTTAGAGCTTAGGGTTATTAGGTGCTGTAAATGGTTTTTAGGGTTTATATTAGGGTTTCTTAAGGTTTAGTTTATTTTAGGGTTTCTTAAGGTTTAGATTTTAGGGTTTCTTAGGGTTTTAGGTTTAGGATTTAGGGTTTAAGGTTAGGGTTTAGGGCTTAGGGTTTTCTTAGGTTTAATGTTTTAGGTTATGGGGTTTATCTTGGTTTGAAGGGTTTGGGGCTTTAGTTTTTTTAGGTTAAGGTTTTTTAAGGTTTTATAAGTTTAGGGTGTTTGGCTTACGGTTTTTGTTGTGTTTTTGAGGGTTTACCATATAGGATTTAGGGCTTTATAGGGTTTAGTGCTTAGATTTTTTTAGGTTTAGGGGTTTTTGGATTTTTTATGGTTAAGTGTTTCTTTGGGTTTTTTTAGGGCTTAGGGTTTTTTAGGGTATAGGTCTTAGGGTTTTTTGTGCCTTTTAGGTTTATGGTTTACGAAACTTTAGGATTTAGGGTTTAGAGCTTTTGGTTTGTAGTGCTTTTTAATGGGTTTTAGGGTTTATTTTTGCGCTTATAGCATTTAGGTTTTCTTAAAGTTTAGGGTTTAGGATTTCTTTGGGTTTTAGGTTCCTTATTTAGGGTTTTAGGTTAGGGTTTAGGATTGAGTTTTAGGGTTTTTTTAGGTTTAGGGATTTAGGTTATGGATTTTACCTACTTTTTTAGGGTTTAGGGCTTTGGGTTTTTTAGGGTTTTATAGGTTTAGGGTTTAGGGTTCTTTTGTGTTTTTTAGGGTTTAGCATATACGATCTTGGGATTTATAGGGTTTAGGGCTTAGAGTTTTTAGGTTTAGGTGTTTTAAGGGTTAAGTATTTCTTAGGGTTTAAGGTTTAAGGTTTTTTCCTGTGTTTTATTTGGTTTAGGGTTTACGAATTGTTAGGATTTAGGGTTTAGCGCTTAGGGTTTTGTAGGATTTTTTAATGGTTTTGAGGATTTTATTTTAGGGGATTATAGGATTTAAAGGTTTCATAAAAGTTTAGAGTTTAGGGTTTCTTAGGGTTTTACGTTTAGGATTTGGGGTTTTAGGTTAGGGTTTAGAGTTTAGGGGTTAGGGTTTTTAAGGTTTACGGTTTTTGCTTAAGGGGTTTATATAGGTTTCTAGGGGTTTTTAGGTTAAGGTTTTTAGGGTATTATAGGTTTCGAGTTTAGGGCTTTGGGATTTTTTTGTATTTTTTAGGGTTTTAGCATATATGATTTAGGGCCTTATAGGGTTTAGAGCTTAGAGTTTTTTTAGGTTTAGGGGTTTTGGGTTTTTAGTGGTTTTAAGGGTTAAGTGTTTCTTAGGGGTTTTTAGGGTTTTTTAGGGTTTAGGGCTTAGGGCATATTGTTTTTTTTTTATATATATTTTGGGTTTACGGATTTTTAGGATCTAGGGTTTAGAGTTTAGGGTTTTTTATGTGTTGTAAATGGTTTTTAGGGTTTATGTTAGGGTTTATAAGATTTAGGGTTTCTTATGGTTTAGGGTTTAGGGTTTCTTAGGGTTTTAGGTTTAGGATTTAGGGTATTAAGTTAGGGTTAAGGGTGTAGGGATTAGGGTTGTTTTAGATTTAAGGTTTTAGGTTATAGGTTTTATCTTGGTTTTTTTCGGGTTTGAGGCTTTAAATATTTTGGGTTACGGTTTTTCAGATTGTTATACGTTTAGGGCTTAGGATTTTTTTTTGTGTCTTTTAGGATTTAGCATATATGATTTTGTGCTTTATAGGGATTAGAGCTTAGAGTTTTTTAGGTTTAGGGGCTTTTTGGGTTTTTTTAGTGTTTTTAAGGTTTTAGTGTTTCTTAGGCTTTTTTAGGGTTAGGCTTAGGATTTTTCGTGATTTTTAGAGTTTACAAAATTTTTATGAATTAGGGTGTAGAGCTTATGGTTTATAGGGGTTTTAGGGTTTATTTTCGGTTTATAGCATTTAGGTATTTTTAAGGTTTAGGGTTTCTTAGGATTTTAGGTTTCGGATTTAGGGATTTAGGGTTTAGGGCATAGGATTTTTTTAGGTTTAGGGTTTTAGGTTAAGGGTCTTTCCTAGTTTTTTAAGGTTTAAGGCTTTGGGTTTTTGGGTTAAGGTTTTTTAGGGTTTTATAAGTTTAGGGTTTAGGGTTTAGGGCTTAGGGTATTTCGTGTTTTTTAGGTTTAGGGTTTATGCAATTTTATGATTTAGGGTTTAGAGCTTACGGTTTGAAGGGGTTTTAAATGTGTTTTAGGGTTTATTTTTCGATTTATAGCATTTAGGTTTTCTTAAGGTTTAGGGTTTAGGGTTTTCTTAGGGTTTTAGGTTTTCGGATTTTAGGGGTTTTAGGTTAGGGTTTAAGGTTTAAGGCTTAGGGTGTTTTAAGTTTCGTATTTAGGGTATTGGGTTAGGGTTTAAGTTTAGGACTTAGGGTTTTTTTAGGTTTAGAGTTTAGGGTTAAGGGTTTTACCTAGTTTTTTAGGGTTTATAGGATTGAGGTTTCTTAAGATTTAGAGTTTAGGGTTTCTTAGGGTTTTAGGTTTAGGATTTAGGGTTTTAAGTTAGGGTTTAGGGTTTAAGGGTTAGGGTTTTAACATAAGGGTTTTTTCTAGGTTTTCAGGGTTTAGGTTTTTGGGGTTACTAGGTTAAGCTTTTTTAGGGTTTTATAGCTTTAGAGTGTAGGCTTGGGGATTTTTTTGTGATTTTTAGGGTTTAGCATATACGATGGGTTTAGATCTTTGAGTTTTTTTAAGGGTTTTAAGGGTTAAGTGTTTCTTAGGGTTTTTTAGGGTTTAGGGATTAGGTTTTTTTTTTGTGTTTTTTAGATTTAGCGTTTACAGATTTTTAGGATTTAGGGATTAGATCTTAGGCTTGTGTAGGTGTTGTAAATGGTTTTTAGGGTTTATACTTGGGTTTATAGGATTGAGGGTTTCGTAAGGTTTAGGGTTTAGGGTTTCTTAGCGTCTTAGGTTTTGGATTTAGGGTTTTAGGTTAGGGTTTAGGGTTTAGGTTTTTTTTAGGTTAAGAGCTTTACTTAGATTTTTAGATTTTAAGGCTTTGGGTTTTTTAGGTTACCATTTTTAGGGTTTTATAGGTTTAGGGTTTCGGGCTTAGGATTGTTTTGGGTTTTTTAGGGTTTTATAGGATTAGGATTTCAGGCTTAGGGTTCTTTTGGGTTTTTTAGGGTTTAGCATATAAAAATTAGGGCTTTATAGGTTTTAGAGCTTAGTCTTTTTTAGGTTTAGGGGTTTTTAAGGGCTAAGTAATTCTTAGGGTTTATGGTTTTTTTTTTGTGTTTTTTGGGTTAAAGGTTTACGGATTTTTAGGATTTAGGGTTTGGCGCTTAGGGTTGTGTAGGTGTTGTAAATGGTTTTTAGGGTTTATACTTGGGTTTATAGGATTGAGGGTTTCTTAAGGTTTAGGGTTTAGGGTTTCTTAGGGTTTTAGGTGAAGGATTTTGGATTTTAGGTTAGGGTTTAGGGTTTAGGGCTTAGGGTTTTTCGTGTTTTTTAGGTTTAG
>NW_006239936.1:30194-31385 GCF_000226075.1 Solanum tuberosum
TTTAGGGTTTAGAGCTTAGGGTTTTGTTGGTGTTGTAAATGGTTTTTAAAGTTTATATTAGGCTTTATGGGATGTAGGGTTTCTTAAGGTTTTGGGTTTCGGATTTTTTCGGGTTTTAGGTTTAGGATTTAGAGTTTTAGGTTAGGGTTTAGGGCTTTTTTAGGTTTAAGGTTTTAGGTAATGGGTGTTATCTTAGTTTTTAGGGTTTGGGGTTTTAGGTTTTTTAAGTTAAGGTTTCTTAGGGTTTTATAGGTTTAGAGTTTGGGCTTAGGGATTTGTTTTTGTGTTTTTTAGGGCTTAGCATATCCGATTTAGGGCTTTATAGGGTTTAGTGCTTAGATTTTTTTTAGGTTTATGGTTTTTTTGGTTTTTTAAGGTTTTTAAGTGTTAAGTATTTGTTATGTTTTTAGGATTTAGGGCTAAGGGCTTATGGTTTTTTTGTTAGAGTTTTTTAAGGTTTAGGGTTTTAGCTTAAGGGTTTTATCTAGGATTTTAGGATATAGGACTTTGGGTTTTTTAGGGTTTTATAGGTTTAGAGCATAGGATTTTTTTGTTTTTTTTTAGGGTTTAGCATATACGATTTAGGGCTTTGTTATGGTTTAGATGTTTTTAAGGGTAAGTATTTCTTAGGGTTTTGGTTTTTTTAGGGTTTAGGGCTTAAAGTTTTTTTTGTGTTTTTTTAGGTTTGGGGTTTATGGTTTAGCGCTTTGGGTTTTGTAGGATTTTTGAATGGTTTTTAATATTTATAGGATTTAGGGTTTCTTAAGGTTTAGAGTTTAGGGTTTCTTAGGGTTTTAGGTTTAGGATTTAGGGTTTTAGGTTAGGGTTTTGGGTTTTAGGGGGTTATGGGTTTTTTAAAAAGTTTAGGATTTTAGCTGAAGGGTTTTATCTATGTCTTTAGGGTTTAGGGCTATGGGGTGTTTAGGTTAAGGTTTTTTGGGTTTTATTGGTTTAGTATTTAGTGCTTCGGAATTTTTTGTGTCTTTTAGGGTTTAGCATATACGATTTAGGCATTTATAGGGTTTAGAGCTTAGAGTTATTTAGGTTTAGGGGTTTTAAGGGTTAAGTGTTTCTTGGGGTTTTTTAGGGTTTAGGGTTTAGAGCTTACTTTTTTTTCGTGTTTTTTTTATTTAGGTTTTATGAATTTTTAGGATTTAAGGTTTAGAGCTTAGGGTTTTGATTACTTTTTAG
>NW_006239936.1:31474-31617 GCF_000226075.1 Solanum tuberosum
TAGGATTTAGGGCTTCTTAATGTTTAGGGTTTAGGGTTTCTTAGGGTTTTAGGTTTAAGATTTTGGGTTTTAGGTTAGGGTTTAGCGTTTAGTGGTTAGGGTTTTTTAAGGTTTAGGGTTTTAGCTTAAGGGTTTTATCTAGG
>NW_006239936.1:31742-33104 GCF_000226075.1 Solanum tuberosum
GCTTAGGGATTTTTTGTAATTTTTAGGGTTTAGCATATACTATTTAGGGCTTTATAGGGTTTAGAGCTTGTAGTATTTTAGGTTTAGGGGTTTTTAAGGGTTAAGTATTTCTTAGGATTATGTAGGGTTTAGGGTTTAGGATTGTTTTTTGTGTTTTTCTAGTTTTAGGGCTTACAAATTTTTAGGATTGACGGTTTAGCGCTTAGGGTTTTATAGGAGTTTGGAAAGGTTTTTAGAGTTTATTTTAGTGTTTATAGGATTTAGGGCTTAAGGTTTAGAGTTTAGGGTTTCTTAGGGTTTTAGGTTTAGGATTTAAGGTTTTAGGGTTTAGGGGTTAGGATTATTTAAGGTTTAGGGTTTTAGCTGAAGGATTTTATGTAGGCTTGTAGGGTTTAGGGCTTTGGGTTTTTAGGTTAAGGTTTTTATGGTTTTATAGGTTTAGAGTTTAGGGCTTATGGATTTTATGTGTTTTTTAGGATTTAGCATATACGATTTAGGGGTTTATAGGGTTTAGAGCTTAGAGTTTTTTTTCGTTTAGGGGTTTTTGGGGGTTTTAGGGGTTTTAAGGGTTAAGTGTTTCTTAGAATTTTTTAGGGTTTAGGGCTTAGTGTTTTTTTGTGTTTTATAGATTTATATTTGATGAATTTTTAGGATTTAAGGTTTAGAGCTTAGGGTTTTATAGGTGTTTTAAAAGATTTTTAGGGTTTATAGAATTTTGGGTGTCTTAAGGTTTAGGGTTTAGGGTTTATTAAGGTTTTAGGTTTAGGAATTAGGGTTTAGGGCTTACTGTTTTTATAAGTTTAAGGTTTAAGTTATGGGTTTTATCTTTACTTTTAGGGTTTAGGACTTTATGGTTTTTGGGTTAAGGTTTTTTAGGGTTTAGAATATATGATTTAGGGCTTTATAGGGTTTTAGAGCTTAGAATTTTTTTTTAGGTTTAGGGGTTTTTGCAATTTTTAGTGTTTTTAAGGGTTAAGTGTTTCTTAGGGTTATTTATGGTTTAGGGTTTAGGGTTTTAGGATTTATCGTGTTTTTTAGGTTTAGGTTTTAAGAAATATTAGGATTTAGGGTTTAGACCTTATGGTTTGTAGGGGTTATAAATGGGTTTTAGGGTTTATTTTAGGGTTTTATAGGATTTATGTTTTCTGAAGGTTTAGGGTTTAGGATTTCTTAGGGTTTTAGGTTCCGGATTTAGGGTCTTAGGTTAGGATTTACGGTTTAGGGCTTAGGGTTTTTTTAGGTTTTGGATTTTGGGTTAAGGGTTTTACCTAATTTTTTAGGGCTTAGGGCTTTGGGTTTTTTAGGTTAAGGTTTTTTAGGGTTTTATAGGTTTAGAGTTTACGGCTTAGGGATTTTTTCTGG
>NW_006239936.1:33291-34359 GCF_000226075.1 Solanum tuberosum
TTAGGGTTTTAGCTTAATGGTTAAGTGTTTCTTAGGGTTTAGGGCTTTTGGTTTTTTAGGTTAAGGTTTTTTAGGGTTTTATAGGTTTAGAGTTTAGGGCTTAGGTATTTTTTGTGTTTTTTTAGGGTTTAGAATATACGATTTAGGGCTTTATATGGTTTAGAGCTTAGAGTTTTTTAGGTTTAGGGGTTTTTAAGGGATAAGTATTTCTTTGGGTTTTTAAGGGTTTAGCGTTTAGGGCTTAAAGTTTTTTTGGGTTTAGGGTTTATAGATTTTTAGGATTTAGCATTTAGCGCTTAGGGTCTTGTAGGATTTTTGAACGGGTTTTTGGGTTTATTTTAGGGTTTATAGGATTTAGGCTTTCTTAAGGTTTAGAGTTTAGGGTTTCTTAGGGTTTTAGGCTTAGGATTTAGTGTTTTAGGTTAGGGTTTTGGGTTTAAGGGTTTTGGTTTTTTAGGTTTAGGGTTTTAGCTTAATGGTTTTATCTAAGTTTTTAGGGTTTAGAGCTTTGGGTTTTTTAGGGTTTTATAGGTTAAAAGTTTAGGGCTTCGGGATTTTTTGTGTTTTTTAGGGTTTAGCATATACGATTTATGTCTTTATAGGGTTTAGAGCATAGAGTTTTTTAGGTTTAGAGGTTTTTGGGTTTTTTTAGGAGTTTTAATTGTTAAGTGTTTCTTAGGGCTTTTTAGGGTTTGAGGTTTTGGGCTTAGGGTTTTTTTGTGTTTTCAAGATTTAGGGTTTACAAATTTTTAGGATTTAAGGTTTAGAGCTTATGGTTTTGTAGGTGTTGTAAATGGTTTTTAGGGTTTAGGGTTTTTTGGTTTCTTAGGGTTTAGGGTTTTTGGTTTCTTAGGGTTTTATGTTTAGGATTTGGGGTTTTAGTTTAGGGTTAAGGGTTTAGGGGTTAGAGATTTTTTAGGTTGAAGGTTTTTGGTTATGGGTTTTATCTTGGTTTCCTAAGGTTTGGGGCTTTAGGTTTGTTTAGGTTAAGAATTTTTAGGGTTTTTAAGGTTGAAGGTTTAGGGCTTAGGGGTTTTTGTGTTTTTTAGGGTTTAGCATATACAATTT
>NW_006239937.1:0-11967 GCF_000226075.1 Solanum tuberosum
TTACGACTAGGGGGTGCTCCCGGGTCGTGACACCTATTATACTATAGCTTCTGAGCGGTTCTATTGATGGATATATGAAACTGTTTTTTACATTTTTCATACTACACTTTCTGACTTAATTCATTCTAAGTGAGAACAATAATTTTGAACTTCAGGATTTAGTCAATTGTCTCTTATGTTTTGTAGATTGCTTAGAGGTTGTTTAATGGAAGAAATATTTCCTGCAAGTATATTGTTGGCAAAGATAATTGCTTTATATGGAATACTTAAGGTTAGTATGTAGTTATTATTGTTAGCATCATTCATATTATTATCTGTATTCAACACATTGTTATTTGAAGTTATTTGACAAATTTTGCAATTTGAAACTTGAGAAGTTGACACTTAATTATATATCACACAAAGAATGACGCATGTTTAAAAGTGAAAAAACATCATATGCATATATATTCAGTACTAACACAATGAAATACATTCTTAAAACAGAAATGGATAGTTTAATATTCTAAAATAAACTAACTTAAATAATTAAAGTCTATCTCCCATTCTGACAAACTTATGCCTTCTTTTCCTTCTTTATAACTTTGCGTAACTTGTTAGATGGTAGTTTGACATTTAATCCCTCATCATCTGCATGTGTTGGCGAACTCCAATGTGTTTGCCATTCTGGAGAATTATACATATACAAACTCGAAGTCAGCTCACGTAATTAATGTATAATGTTAGTCGCGAGTGGTAATTACAGCAAACTATAGCTATGATGAGTAATTAAGTAGTATAAGTTTGTTTATCCGCATAATTTCCCCCAAAAAAAATCGACTCCCCACAAGGAGTCGAACCCGCATAGTGTTGTTAAGATTTCAAAATTACAATTGCCATTAAGCTATGGTCATAACTCATAAGATGATCGAATGTGCAATGTATGTGGATCATTAATTGTAATATATTTTTTTGTTAAATTATTCATTGTAAAATAAACTCATGAATTTAATGATTCATTGTAAAAATAATTTCATTATACATAATGTTCACTATTTCTTAATAATCAAGTATTATTCATTATATATTTAATTTACTAAAGACATTTGATGTATGATGGTGAGAGACTAAACAATGTAAGCAACATAGGAAATTTTTTGAAACCATATTCAAAAATGGCTTCTCATTTAAAATGTGTCACAAAATCAACAGCGACAGATCAAATATGTAAAGCATTATATGAGTACAAAAGAAATCATTCCACATGCACTCAAAAAGACTTACAGAGGTGGCAACATCGGAACTTTTGGATTCAATAAGAAAAGTTAGAGATGAACTTCAACTATATTTATATTTTAACAAAAAAAATAAAAAATAGAATCATATTTTACTAAATTTTCTTAGATTAATTGTACTTTAATTTATAATATAAATAGGACCATATATTTATATAAGGGCCTTCTAAAAATATATTATCTTATCGAAATGAGTGATTTTTTCCATTGGCCCAAGTTGGGACAAAGAAAAAATTATCTTAGAGAGATTATTAATTTATCGAGTATAATTTAGTGAGGTTTGACTCTATGTCATTATTTAGTATATTTAGAATATGAAAAGGATATTTTTGAAAGTTTTTTTTCTTTGCACCAAGTTATCATAATTTATTTATTTTTTTGATTCATCTGTCTAACAAAGTTGCTATTTACAAGGTCAAAATGGATTAGATATTTGATTGATTTAATGAACGTATCTATTTAAAGGCGAAATACACCCACCACCTTTAAATTCTGGATCCGTCTGTGCTTGGAATTTGATCTCTCTTTCATTTGTTAAGGATTCAAGTTTATATCATCATTGAGCAATGAAAGTCTATGCATAGATGTACTATGAAGAACATCAACAAGTTAGATAGCTATTGCTCAACCCCAAATTGTATACCTTCCATTCTATTCAGGTCTATTTCATGCATATTATAAAGTAGTAGGTGTTTGGATATCAGCGGTTGAAACTTTGATAAAAAGAGTTTCTGTAGTTGAAAAATGTATTTGGAGGTTAATTATATTTCGATATGCATTTCACTTGGAAAATATTTGAAGTTTTGTGAGTAGAACAAGATTTTAGCACTTGGCCAGTTTAATCTAAATACTCCTTCCGTCTGATCAAGTTGTTAGGGTTTTTGCCCTTAATTATTTTCTTATCATATTTGAGTTCTGTTTTTTTCTTGAAAGAAAGTCAAAACATTACCATGATGTTTTTACTTTTCCTGAGAGTAAAAATATATTTCTCTTCCATATTTGGTTATTCTTTCCTTAGAGGAAAAATTGGAGATCTATAAATTGAAGATCCCTATTCTCATAGCAGAACATAATAACATTTACAATGTAGTCATTTAGAGAGTCTTGTTTATGGATAGATTTTCTCCTAAACATCTTTATGTTTTTCAATATTTGTTTTATCATATATGTAGGTAGCTTGACCAAACCATATCAATAATATGTCTTTAGGATACTTTTATTTGTCGTCTGATTTATTAATCATATGTAAGCTTCCGCATGACGCACTAATCACTTTTGAGCCCAACACAAGCAAATGTAAACTAGTGATCACACATCTAGTACAATATTCTTTTGTTTCAATTTGCTTAGCATATTTAAGAAAGTGATTTTTTAAAAAACATCTTGCATGAGAAGTTGAGATTAAAAAATTATGGAAAATGCATTTTTTAAAAATGGAGTAAGAAGAAAAATAGGTGAACAAATTGAAACAAAAAGGATTAACTAATTTGCCATTTTATGTTCAAGAATTTAGTCAATATTGTTGCACGCCAACTCAGAGATTGATACAGCAACGAATTTTGCTTCATCATCCCTTTAGGGACATGTAAATACAAGGACATTATATCAGGTAATGTTCAAGGACTCTTTGTAAAATTTGTTAGAATGAGTGAGAGTCCCACGTAGGTTGAGAATAGACCCATAATTTACTTATATGGACTTGGACAGTTCTTGTCATGAGCTAATTTTTGGGGTTGAGTTATGCACATATGCCATATCTTAAAACATATCTCTCAGTTGGTTGCATGGGACTTGCCTAGTGCAGTTTTACTTTTACCTCTCCTCTATGTGCAGGCTATTGCAATGTAGCGGAGTTTACTCTGTGTACACCTAAACGCAAAGGGTATTGGTTACAGGTTCCCTTGTCATAAAAAGGTTTACCTCTCCTACATGTGCAGGCTATTGCAATGGAGCAGAGTAACCTCTGTGTACGTATGAATGCAAAGGGTATTGGCTACAGGTTCCTTTGTCATAAAAATAATCGAGCGCCTATTTAAAAATAATCAAGGGAGAGTTTCAAGCAGCCATTTAATCTGTCTGTCTTGTATAGAGATAATTCTAGTGCTTTAGTTTGTCTAGAAGATGCAGATCTCCTCAAAGATATTAAACACAAAATTCAGGGTTGGACAAAAATTTAGCTCCATCATCGCATTTAAGTGGCCAGTTTACTATATACAGATATCCGGTTGAATTAGTCGAGGTGCATGAAGTTGACCCCGACACTACGGTAAAAAAAAAAGATAGGGTTAAAGTCTACATCCATTCTAAACACAATTATTTCAGATAGATTGGTTGTGATCATGTTTATTAATGCAATATCCATTATATTCAAGCCAAATTTAAACCTTCCATTGGCTGAATAACTTGTCATTTACCTAACTCTAAAAGAGAAGGGAATAAGTCATCTAGACTATTCCATTGGGTGCTTTCTGCATCCCAATAGTGGTAACTCTATCCACCATAACATAGACAAATCGGAAGAAACTGGAAATGATGTCTTTTGCCAAAATATGGAAAGAATGTGTCATGCTCCGAACCTACACCCTGGACGTAACTGGCACTCGAGAATCATTGTTAGTCCCCAAGAGAACCCTTGGCCTGGCTCAATACTCAGCGGAAGATTCACTCAACAATATATGAACTCAAAAGTAAAGGTTTCTCAAAAGTCTCAAAATAAATAACTCAGAATATTTAAAGATATTCAACTGGCCAAAAGAGGTAACTCAAGTCTTGAACATTAACAATTGAAAATGAAACAGACTTCTCAAAATACTGCTATCTATGAAGCCTCTAACAACTATGATGGAAGTTGGGACAAGACTCACGACATCCTAATATGACCAAAAGGAAATGTGGAACCTCCGAAGCAAGGAGCCTCACCAAAGCAACTCTGGAACTGCAAGTGATATCAACGGAGCACATGTTGATGACCCTGATTACCTGTATCTGCATCATGAAAGATGCAAGCCAAATGGCGTCAGTACATGGAATGTACGAGCATGCAAGGGGAACTCTAAAGCATAGACATAGCTTGAACTGATAAAAAGGGAAGAACATACTCACCTCATCTCATCTCAACTCTACTCAACTCAATATAAAAGCAACAATAAAGATGCAGTATAAGGAAAGCTTTTAAAACACTAGACAATAACTCAATATATTTAAAAATACAATAATAAATATTTTACTCTTATTTGGGAGATTCTCTGACCGATAATCATCACTATGAGCTATGTGATGATACAACGTCTCGCCCACACTGCCGGAACTGTCCTATACCTTTCCGGAGTATAAGACATCCTCAACTAAGTGGATCCACTAAGCTATGCTTAAAAGCAATAAAGAATTATCTAAAAAGTATGACCCTTTACCCATGTTGGCATACATGGTTTATGAGGACTTTGAGTTGTCTTAACTCGTCCCCATATCGGTGCTCAATACTAATCCCAATAATATAAATCATGCTCACATGTTTAAAAACATTTCCTCATCCTCAAACTTTGAGATTATTACTCAAAAGGTTCTCTTAAAAGAGATAGTGCTAAAAAACTCCTCATGAACTCATTTGGAAATCAAAGCTTCCTCTCATTTTAAATGTAAAATATTTACTCTTGGGAATATTTAGTTCCCTTATATTCATTTTGAAAACATGAACTCAACTCTCCTCATCCTCATGCTCAAGTACTCAAGTCTTAAAACAAGTTTTAAAAGTTTGTAAGAGACTTCTCAAAATGACTCAGAGGACTCCCTCGAACTATAGTCTTAACTCTATCTTGAATTTGAAATGTGAACTCAAGATTTCTGATTTATGATATATAGGATCTCTCGATGAATAATGAAGATTTAAATAGTTAGAATTAAGAAAGGAATGAAAGCTCGACTAAAGGAACAAGTGCGGAACGAGAACGAAGAAGAAAAATGGTTGATGCTTGTGGCGCAGGGGTGGCGTGTTGCACCAGGCCTCCCTTTACTAGGGCTGGTTTTTGGCGCCTGGCTGGTGCATCGGGGGCGCGGCACACCAGCCCTTTTCCAGAAAGTTCCAATGATTTTTTCCTCTCGCATTTTTGGCCCTAATTCACCTAGATTTGATTGATTTCTTCCAAACTCTCTTAGATTCGTAGACCCAACACAAGTAAATGAAAATCTACTCAAATATCCTCAAGAACAACCCTCACCTCAATAACTCATCAAAACCCCATTTACAAAGAATGAAGAATGAAATCTCAAGAATTTCATCAAGAACCTCAATACATGGATTTTCATGGATGAAATTTAATAAAGAAACTCATGATGGGCGTGAGGGTGAACAAACCCATCACTATGAAAGCTTACATATCTCGAAAGAATCAAATTCTTGACGAAAATCCTCAAAGATCGCAAGAAATCTTGAACGCTTGAAGTTTTTTTCCCTTTCCTCCTCTTGAACTTTGCCCTAACTTTTCAAATGCTTTTAGACTTTAGCGTAAACTGATTTTACTCAGCTTTGACCCCTAATTTGGGTGAAAAAACGTGTGGACTTAGTGGGGTAAGGAAAAAATACCAAAATACCCCTCCTTAATTCGAATGAATTCCCTTAACTGGACAGGCTTAACTCAAACGGACATATCTCCTCATCCAAACTTGGAATTTTGCAAACTCAGTGGCGTTGGAAAGAGGACTCAAAGATCTTTCATTTGATATCTCATGGGTCACCTAACTCATCATGTGCTGAAAGTTATGGTCATTTGAAGTTGACCCAAAACTCACAAATTAAGCATAACTTGAACAAATCTCAAATTGGCTCTTTCCAATTTAGTTCTTTCTAAAATTAGCTCTTTCTAAGACCGAGGTGTTACAGAATGTATGGATAAAGTTTGATATTTCAGTACTTGACAAGCAAGTGGAAAATTCCAAAAATCAACAATTACTTTTCCTTTTTTCCTTCTTTATAGTGTCTACCATTGCAAGAAAGCTTATATTTTGGGGAAGTCCTAACATGAGTTTGAGTGAAGGAAGATATGGAACCAGATGTTCACTACTTTAAAATGTTAGCTAATCAACATTCTCACTTTAAAGATATTATTTTGACCACACTCTTCTTATTCTCAACCTTAAATTTCTATGTGAAGTTGTTTCTTGGAGTATAACAATCAATCTCTCCACTGCCTCTCTTAAGCATTCATTTTCACACCAAATTCTCTAACATTGCTACACTTTGATTCTGATACCAAATTCTCCAATTCTGTTCTCTGATATTTTATTTTCACACCAAATTCTCCAACATTGCTATGCTTTGATTTTCATATCAAATTCTCCATTTCCTCTCTCATATTTCATTATCATACCAAATTTTACATTGCTTCTCTTTTAGCTTTTATTATCATACAAAATTCTCCAATTCCGCTCTCTCATATTTCATTTTTATACCAAATTCTCCATTTCCATTTTTTGATATTTCATTTCCATACCAAATTCTCCATTTCCACTATTTTCACACCGTTACTTCCCAGTAACTAAAAAACCAGGAAAAAAGAGAGAATTAGAAAGTAAAAAATAAAATAATAGCATAGTTCAGACTTCATAGATGAAAAAAGGCTTATTACTAAACTATACTATCTATGGAATTGCTTGATGCAATTAGTTTTGTGAGGGATTGGGTATTTATTTTACTACAAGAGCAACATCAAATGTATGGATAAAGGATCTAAGAAGTTGAAGAATATCAGGAGTGAGGTGCAGCGAAGAGCGAAAGATGCCTGGAGAAACTTAAAAGACATTTCATCCAATGGCAAGGCTTAGTTAAGTAATGTTGATACCACTACTGCAGATGTGGCAGCTGTAATGCAACAAGGTAGAATTGAGATTCAAATATATGGTTGGTGTCCAAACTTGAAGTCACGTTACTCACTGAGCAGGAGAGCTAAGAAAATTACACTTAGGTGATTGAACTTCAAACCGAAGGCAACAATCCTAATGCTTTCTCCTATGATCTTCCCGTCCAAAGTGAGGCTATATATAGAAATACTAGTGAGGAGTTTGATTCCAGAAAATTGAAAGAGGACGAGGTCATGGAAGCTTTGAGAGATGACGGGATCACTATTATTGGGATATGTGGTAAGGGTGGTGTTGGTAAGACAACACTTGCTCGGAAGTTCAGACAAAAGGCGAAACAAGAAAGGTTGGTCAATGATGTTGTCATGGTAATTGTCATTTAGGGTGAGATCTCAAGAGGAGTTGGGCTGATATTAGTAAATGATGATTTGTGGAGTCATGAAGAACCTCTTTTTGCTTTGTTCCCTATTCGAGGAAGATAGTGATAATTGTCCTGAAAAATTACTTAGATACGGAAAAGGGCTTCACATCTTTTCGGGAATTAGAAATTTAGAACATGCAATAAATGGTGAGTCTTCTATTAGAAGCATTGAAATATTGTTTCTTGTTATCCCAAGGTTGAGACAAAAATGATGTCAAATGCATGATGTGGCGCGTGACGTGGCTATAAGTATTGCATCCGAGAGAGAGAATAACTTTATGGTAAGTGACAATGTGAGCTCAGATGAGTTACCAAGAAAAGACTCTTACGAGCAATACAATCACATGTCAATTTGTTAGAGTGGGTAAAAGTCCCACATGTTGGAAATCTTACAGAAAATACCTTCTTCACAAACCCTTGAATTGAATTCACCAAAGAGTATACTTCACCACGAACTTTCACCCAGCTTGAGGCGTGTCGAAAGGCACTGTCCTTAAGGGTATTTCACCTAGTATAGGTGTATCCCCCAAGAGTCAACAAGCTTTTCTAGTATAAAACTAGGAGCCAGAAACTAACAAAAGATTTAAAGAACAAAACTCAGTCTACCAATAAAATATAGGAGGAAAGATTTACTCTCAGATATGTATATTATTCACTCCTCATTGTGATAGAGGAAGACCACATTTATATGTCAAGTCCACAAGGTCTCCAACGGTCATATGTAAATAATTGGCTAATGATTAATGGGAGGATTAATTAGTATGATGAAAAGGTATGATATAGTTGGCAATTTAAGAATGGTAACAACTAATTTATTGCAATGAGACCAAGTCAAAACCATTCAATGGTAAGATAATTCTCTCAATTACTTATGGTAGAAATATGTTAAATAACATACTCATTAATAAAGAATGAAGGAATAAACTTTAGACAATAATATAAACAAGTCTTGTTGAGATACTAGAATTATTTTTCCAACAATCTCCTACATATCTCAAAAAAATGTCAAGGACTAAAATATAATCAAAAGTTTTACTAGTTTTTGCACATATGAGTACAATGCATCGAATCTAGTGTCCGTAGACTATGAACCAGACCTAGATAAAACAAGATTAAGCTTACAGAACAATTGGTGAAGTTTAGAACTTCTATGAACCAATAATTCTTTTGCAAGTCCAACATCTTATTCTATCACATTATACCCACACATTCTTTGACGTTATCGCGGTTTTACGCTACGAGGCCATGCGTGTGTCCTAGTATTCATGAGTGCTTTAGAAATTTGTCACCATTTCATAGAAGCGGCACCACTCAACACTCATATAGGTCCAATCATCAAGTGTATTCCACAGAGCAATGTACCACCTATAAAAGATATGATTTGGATTAAGATCTTAACTCAACCTCACTTTGCCTTGTAGATTGTTGCACTATATTCATACATCATAAAAGGGACATAATTTATAGTGCTTACTTGATCAACTAATGACTTGTTAGTACCCATATGAACCTAATTCATGGGATCTCCAATCACATAAGTTGGGTTACGATCATGTTTGATCTTCTCAAATGACAAAAGTCTTACTTCCCTTGATGTTTCATTTAGTCAATGAATTGATTAGATTCACCTCCGACTACACATAATTTATTTAGGTAAATAATTCATCCCAGTGTAATATTTTCATCAAATTGTGTCTCAAACACATTTATCTAATTTACCCACATAAAATATTGGTTTTATTCCAAGTGGAATACACACTAAGAGTTGTCTTAACCACTTAGTATCATAACCAATCAACTCCACAATAATTAACTCTTATTAGTTGCTTTTTATATTATGGCACCACCACCAATAATAACTCATAATTACTAGTGAATTTTGAGATTCACTGTCACGCCCCGAGGCTACCCCCTGGATGCAACACGGGACCTAGGATCACGAGTGACCCCAAGCTAACCCTGCTGGCATAATCATAAGTATACTAAAGATAAACTAAAACAATAAATACTGTGCGGAAGCTAAATCATATAAGAAATCTGAAATGTTGGGGAATACCCATATACTAAATCTGAATATAAGAAGCAAAGAGTTTGAATACAAAAGAGAAATCAAACTCTAAGACTAAAGCTGAAACTAACTATGTCTGAAATAAAGCCTCTACTGACTAAAAATGCTGGGACATGCCTGAGCTAGATTTAGAAAACTAAAACTAAAGATAAAACTGATAAAGATAGTCATGTCACTAGTCCTCGAAAAATGAGGACTCAACGCTGATGCTATTGAACTGAAGATCGGGAATCGATCTAAGCATGATCTGTCTGCTGAGGACCTGAACCTACATCACGAGAAGATGTAGCACATAGTATGCGTCAATACTTGAAAGGTACTAAGCATGAAGTATAGAGTAATACTGAACAATAACATAACTGAATCAAAGCATATATCTAAGCAATGACATGAAATAAGCATGATACAACTGAGAATATTTAACATGAAATGACTGAATACAATGATCAAGTTTATAACATGCTGAGACTGAATACTGAACTGTGACTGATAACATGGTCAATGCAATAGAATCTGACTGAACTGTAAGGGAGCTACTAATAACCGACATAAAACCACATGAGCTAAATGTGGAGTTCGATGTATACACCTCATCGAGAGGACCCAATATACCCTGCCAGAGGTATAGAGGCATGCTGGCGTGATCACTAAAATGATGCCCACAGAGGGGACTTACAACCTACGGGGCATGTAGTTCTGGGACTTGAGGGTGACTGACACCCTAGTCCACTCAGTATTAAGCTTCCCATATGATTAAGTAATTAACACTTTATGACTAAAATGCTGTAATACTGGATAGCTCAAAACTGATATGCAAACTGAGAATGCAACATTTATACACTGATAATAATGCATTTGAAACCGAGGCATGTTCATATGCAACTGAATTAACTGACCTAGCATGTGTAATTCATGAACTAAAAGAATTACATAGCAAGGGTTCAGAGTTTATGAATGAATCTGGGTAAAACAATACTACAATATGATGATATGATTTGGATCATTCTAACAGCTAAGAACCCAACAATTCTAACATTCAAGAAACCCTAGGTCTAGATAATATTAAGGGAACCAAGATTCTGATTGAAATCTAGGGACCTAATGGGTGAAAGAAACCCACTAGTGAAATCCCACATACCTGGTGACATATTACATGGAGAAATCTTTCAATTTCGGGGCTAAAACTGATGGAACCTTGTTGCGTTCTTGAACTAGGGTTGCTCGACCTCTTTCTCCTCTTACATTCTAATTTTTCTAAGTTCTGAAGAATTATCTAACTTAGGTAAGTTCTAGTTATGTTTCTAGGATAAAACTAACCAAAACCACGTAGTTTAGGTGTCCAACGAATAGGGCAAAAGACTGAAATAATCCTACTTAAAAATTTGATGGGGCTGACCACGACCACTTTCATGGACTGTGAAAGAGACCACGGACCGTGGGACCGGTCGTGGTCCTTGGCCAGTAGCTGGTGGTTCCTGGGGTCTGGTCCACGACCCTCTACCATGGCCCATGTGGAGGACCACAGATCGTGAAGGTCCCCATGGTCCTTACTTAGGCTGAGGTCTGGGAGGCCTACTGGTTGGCCTTCGTGGACTCCCCCACGATCCATCATCATGACCACGGACCGTGATGGTCCTCTCGGTCCTCACTTAGGCATGGGGGGTCTGAGGGATAGGCTTGGGGGCCTACTGGCTAAGCCTCTACGGATGCCACCACGGTCCGTCGTCAAGACCACGGCTCGTGAAGGGTCCTGTGGTCTGACGTCTAGGCCTGGTGAAGTACATCTCACCACTACGGGCAGGTCAACGGACCGTGGACCCTATCATGGTCCGTGAACCCTGCCGTGGTTCTGTAACGACCCTAAAAACGAACTAGTGAAACTAGAGCCTCACATGTGAGTTTGGAGTTGAGAACTTGATGAAATGATGAGAAATGACAGTGACGTCCGAAAACATTTCTAGGCTCATAGTTTATGCTCAATCCATTGAGGAGTTCAAACTTAAGAGGATGAATAGGGGTGTGAAGAGGGGTAGATCGGATGAGCAAGGTCAATCTAGGTTCAAGAAGAGGAGTCAAGACCAAGATTCTTCAAGTGCTCCTAAGGTTAACCAAGAAAAAAATGGTGGATCTCAATTTTCTAAACCTACTTGCATCACTTGTGGCAAGAGGCACTATGGGAAGTGCCTAGCCGGTACTAATGGGTGTTATGGTTGTGGGAAGAATGATCACAAGGTGAAAGATTGTCCTACTCTTACGGCTAGAGGAAGGGAAGCCAAGCAAGCTTCTAAAGATGGAACGGTTCCTATCCCTCCAAATTATGGTCGTTTCTATGCTCTCCAAGCTAGCAAGGACAA